>NW_011361226.1:0-1811 GCF_000735185.1 Notothenia coriiceps
TTATTGAACACACCATGTAAACATTCACAGTGCAGGGTGGAAAAAGTATGTGAACCCTTGGATTTAATAACTGGTTGACCCTCCTTTGGCAGCAATAACCTCAACCAAACGTTTCCTATAGTTGCATATCAGACCTGCACAACGGTCAGGAGGAATTTTGGACCATTCCTCTTTACAAAACTGTTTCAGTTCAGCAATATTCTTGGGATGTCTGGTGTGAATCGCTCTCTTGAGGTCATGCCACAGCATCTCAATTGGGTTGAGGTCAGGACTCTGACTGGGCCACTCCAGAAGGCGTATTTTCTTCTGTTGAAGCTATTCTGTTGTTGATTTACTTCTGTGCTTTGGGTCGTTGTCCTGTTACATCACCCATCTTCTGAGCTTCAATTGGTGGACAGATGGCCTTAAGTTCTCCAGTAAAATGTCTTGATAAACTTGAGAATTCATTTTTCCGTCGATGATGGCAATCTGTCCAGGCCCTGAAGCAGCAAAGCAGCCCCAAACCATTATGCTCCCTCCACCATACTTCACAGTTGGGATGAGGTTTTGATGTTGGTGTGCTGTGCCTTTTTTTCTCCACACATAGCGTTGTGTGTTCCTTCCAAACAACTCAACTTTGGTTTCATCTGTCGACAAAATATCTTGCCAGTAGTGCTGTGGAACATCCAGGTGCTCTTTTGCAAACTTCAAACGTGCAGCAATGTTTTTTCTGGACAGCAGTGGCTTCCTCCATTTTATGACCAACTTATGCAGAAATCCAGGTAATTCCAAAGGGTTCACATACTTTTTCTTGCAACTGTATAACAAGAGTTTAGGTGAAAATGTGGATGAAGCTACTTTACATTTGTATGCGGACAATACCGTTATGTACTGTGCAGGTCCCTCCATTAAGGAGGCTGGTGTTAAATTACAGGCTGTTTTTAACATTATTCAGACTCAGCTCGCTGAGCTTAAGCTTCTTTTAAATGTTGATAAAACCAAGGTAATGCTCTTTTCAAAAGCTAAAAAGACACCAGAGCCTGTTTTAGATATTGTTACTGTGCAAGGACAAGTACTTGAAGTGGTTACCTGTTATAAATACCTAGGTATCTGGCTTGATGATTGTCTAACTTTTAAACTTCATGTCAATAATTTGCATAAAAGGCTGAGGGTTAGGCTAGGTTTCTTTTTCAGAAACAAGTCCTGTTTCTCGCTTGAAGCCAGGAAAAGTCTAGTCACTGTGACCTTTTTACCTGTGCTGGACTATGGTGATTTGTTGTATATGAATGCATCTGCCTGTTGCCTGTACAAGTTAGATGCCGCCTATCACAGCACACTGAGATTTGTCACAAATTGTAAAGCACTTACACATCACTTTACACTGTATACCAAGGCGGGTTTGCCATCACTTACTGTAAAGAGGCTCAGTCATTGGTACACGTTTATTTATAAAGCTTTGTTGGGTAAACTCCCGTATTATATCTGCTCTCTGATAACACAGAGAGTTGCAAGTAGCTATTGTCTGAGATCGCATGATGTAGTATTGTTAGATGTGCCTAGAGCAAGGACTGTCTTAGGTAAGACAGCTTTTATGTGCGCAGCTCCACTTGCTTGAAACAATCTTCAGCAAGAATTGAAACTGAGCAGTCTCATTCCTCTTCATGTTTTTAAAGCTAGGCTAAATGAAATGCTCGTTGATACTATGGGCACTTGTAAATGTCTATAACTATGTAAATGTATCCTGTAAATATAATGTATGATGTCCTTTATTGTTTTATGTTTCATGTGGAACCTATATGCTGCAGGTCTCCCTTGAAAAAGAGATATATGAT
>NW_011361227.1:0-1263 GCF_000735185.1 Notothenia coriiceps
TGATGTATAATTTAAATCTAAACTCTTCACTTTCTTCTTACACATTACATTTCAGCATAGCAGCTTAGCGTCAGCTTTTCTTCAGGAATTGCATTCTCTCATTTCTATTGAGATGTTTACATTTTGGAGTGTTTTTTTCAGGTCTTTTAATTTTTATTGTACAAAGTCATGTCTTTTTATTCTGCTGCAATGCAAACATTTCCCAATTTGGGATCAATAAAGTACTTCTTTAATTATCTCATGTTAGCCCAAAGACCTCGAGTCAATCCCATCGACGTCTCGTGCTCCGAGATTTCCCCGCCCCGACACGCTGAGAGTGTGATTCACGACCTCTTCAAATCTGTGTGACCTTCTCTGGAGGAGAGAGACATCCTGCATTTTTTAAGAGAAACCCTGGAAAGGAGAGAGCACGAGGTGGAGAATTTTAATTATCTTTTTTAGACAGAATTCACCTTGAAGAGAGAATCCATCCAAACGTGGAGCTGAGAAAATATGTGAGCATTGTGCACAAGTTGGAACATTTAAACAAAGTCAAAGAGGAGATGACGAACAAAAAGCTGGAATACATGTGCAGAAAAATTGGACTGATATTCGCTGACATTCATAACTTGTTGGATAGTGGTAAAATAAAGATTAGATAAGAAAAGATAAGATGTGTAAGGCATTGCACATTATAACAAATCAAAAGAGGATAAATAAACAATTCTAAAATATAACAAAATAGAAATAGAAATAAACCAGCGTTAGAAAGTAAGAACAAAATATACAGATGGCCGTGAAGATAAATACATCTATTAAGTGTCTTTCTAAAAGGTCTCAAAAAATTGGTATTAGGTTTTTTCTCAAATAGGGTTACGAGTGTAATTCAAAACCATGAGCATTATATTTCACATAAAAAAAATACTGTATCTTGGACATTTTGTAGTTTCACTTGAAGGGAGTTTTGATTTCTTGCACGATCTATAGTTCTCTTGAGTTTTTTCCTAATTTGATCTGAGCTGTTCCTTATAAAGTGCAGGTTTCAGCATCATCTTGAGGCCAGAAACTTATGCATGAAAACATTAAATATGTGAGAAAATAATGTTAAACAAACTGCTATGAAGAAATGTTGATGGACAGGAAATCATTAAAGGCAGAGAGACAGGCATATAGAGGAAGAACCTGACATATGGAGTGTTGCAATGCTACACACACACACACACACACACACACACACACACACACACACACACACACACACACACACACACACACACACACAAC
>NW_011361228.1:0-2204 GCF_000735185.1 Notothenia coriiceps
AAAAACGTATAACTATGGAACACTTGATCTTCTATTGGCTAGCGCTCCAACACATTGTTCGTGATAGGCTAAGGGGCGGGACATCTCTAAGCGGTTGACCAATCACAAAAGAGCTGGCCAGCGAACCAATCAGAGCAGACTGGGCTCTGGTTTCAGACAGAGGGTGAAAAGAGGTGCTGCAGCACAGGCAGTATGAGAAAAATAAAGAGCTTTTTGAACATTAAAGCATGGAGACATGTCACAGTAGAGACACAAAATACTGATATGTACCTGAACATGAGCAGAATATGTCCTTTTTAAGAGATGAAAAGACATAAGGAAATTATATAGTGCAAATGACCATAATTATGCAAGTTAAACGCAAGAATAAGTGAAATATTAACATGTTAAATAGACTAAAATGGGCAGTCTACTCGTTGCAGTTCAACACAGTAGCATTTACTTAATCGACAGTATAAGGAAATTCTCTTTGATGCATTGATCTTTGTGTTCAGCCACAACCGGACAGAAAACAGGACATTCCTCGTGTTTTTCTCATAACTTTCCAATGAAGGACATTTTTGTACACCCAGGATTAGTTGACAATCAGAGTTAAATCAGGACGAGGATTGTCAAAGTCAATAACTGTTCTGTTCCCGTCCGACATGTTCTGTTCTTCAGATCAAACCGCAGTGCTGTCAGTCTGCCAGATATTCTCTACAGCTCTCCGTCAAGTGTGCTAATTGCTGTAAATACCCGGGTGCTCTGTTGTTGTGATTGACCCTCATGAAAGCTGCTCTATCTGTCTCTTATTTGGCAACGTGAAGGGCACTCATTCCTTATAATGGCTTGTTGTTATTGCGCACTAAACGCGGTTAATTACAAAGAGGGCGGTTTGCTTTTAGGGGCTTTTTGAAGGATGTGCGACAGAGGTCCTCTATGGATGTGCACCAGTGACGCTCAATTATATCAGCGAGTGGTTGTTTTTTATTGGCTGTTGTACGCAGCATCTCTGCATGGAGTGATGTAGGGCTGCACGATATTGAAAAAAACTGACATTGCAATATTTTTTTCCCCTGCGATATATATTGCGTTTTTTTTAACTATATTTAACCGGATAAAGGATTTTAGTCACGGACGTCTGGATCTTAACTGGTTGACTCGTCATCATACCTTAAGTTATGATCTAACAACATGTCATGATAATGCATGTTGCTTACCCTCAAATAAGGGGGTTCATCTGTGAATGAAGAAGAGAAGAACCTTTTTGTATCCAAAATAGTTCCAGATGGCAGATGTTGCTTTTCTTTTTGGAAGTACATCTTCATTCTCTCCGGTATTGTCCTCCTGTGCCTCGCTCATTTGTTACCGGTGTTTTGATGGTCTGCAAACTAGCGGGGCGGGGCCTGCTGTGATCTGATCAAGAATGATTGTGATTGGTGATTTGCTGTGCATGCAGAGCCTGCATGTCACCCACTCAAGTACCCCTGACATGAGAGCTGCGCAAGTTTTCCTTTTGTAGCAAGCAGCAAAATAATTGTGACATGACGTGTTTGAGTTAATTTACCTACTTAAACAAATAAATGAAAAAGAATATTAATACAAAAAATTAATAAAATCGCACGTCCCTGCGATGTAAATATCGCGCATGCGCATATTGCGATTATCGCCATGACACGATATATCGTTCAGCCCTAGAGTGATGTGATACAAAAAGACTGCGAGGTGTTGCGTAATCGCCTCACAGTTGGTAGTGGATTAAACCTTGAAATGTAGACAATAGAAGCAATCATCAGAAAATGTAACATGGACAGATGGAGACAGAACATTCAACTAATCAAAGAACCACTTGTAGAAATGGCCAACAAATGGAAGCTAATACGATGCAGCAATTACAAGAGGACGTGGACAACAATTGACATTGTTTAATACTTACACTTTGACCATACATTGGAATTATAATTTCAAAAATGGCTGACAATGGACACAGGGAGGCATTGAGTTTTAAATACGTTCTGCCTGCAAAGCAAATATCTTTGTCTGTATTTGGGGCTGTACATGATCTACTCTATCCTGTTGCATAGTATACATAGAGTAAAGCAGAAAATGGTAGGGGTATATCAAATATGTCAGGGAATAATTTCCAAGGCCCATAACTTTGACCCAGTTTATCAGTTCATACTGTCCTGACTGAGCACACGCACCTGCAACCTTGGCTGCTGTGC
>NW_011361229.1:0-6531 GCF_000735185.1 Notothenia coriiceps
AGAAATGAACGTGTACTGTGAAAACTACACTGCGCATGCTGAGAGTATTTTTGTATTCAATGTGTGCGGCAAAAAAAGAATCACAAGTGGGTAAAAGTGCTCGTAGCCCCTCTAAAACGTCATCTCATAATTCAGAGAGCTGATTGGCTGTAAGTACGTGTGCCGCGAAAAGTGTAGTTGTGAAGAGACGAGAGAGAGCAGCGTATAGCTCACATCACCAGCGATTACAATCAGTAAAACGGAAAGAAAATGAATGAACCAGCTTTGGTAAGTTCATTTTATGTCATATCTTTTGTTGATCTTCTGTGTTTTGCCTATAGGCAATTGCTCTGCTGGATCGATTGATATTGTAACCACGGTGACAAGTGTCAGTGTTTTCCTTTTCATGCTGAAGTATTACGGTTGTTGTTATTGTTAAGTATTGCTTTGGGATAGCATCCTTTACTTCATTTATTAAGGTACATATATTTGAGGTACATTACAATATCACGTCACCACACTGTGTGCATAAATGTACGCGCTGACAGTGTTGCTCTGTGTTGTTAATTCACTGCTTCCGATAGTTGTAATGTGTTGCTCCCCTCTCTCTCACACAATCACACACACCCCACTCTCTCTTTTTGTATGTGAGGATCAGCTAGCTGTTGCCTCAGAACCATGGATAGCCTACAGCTATTTGTTGACGTGTTGAAAAAGCACAATAAGCCTATATATACATATCTAAGTTGTTCATGCCCCATAAGTTTTGTACATCTAAAAACGCCACTGGTTATCATAGATATAAGCAGCAAACGTTTTATGTAAAAAAAAACGGTAACACACGGTTAATATTCCCAAAGAAAATAGCTTTTATAAATATAGAACCCAATATAACAGTGTGTGTATTTTATTATGGATATTGTTTTTCTAGTAAAAGATAACCATGGGTATTTGTATTACATTGTCAGGAATCAATTTGGTAATAAAATAAACGTTATGCGATCACAATGCAGCTATTATCGTCCTTATATTTAAAGTGACATAAACTCTGCTTGTTAGATGCTCACTCTGTTTAAAAACAGCCTTGAGAGGCAAGTCCATTTTCTTAGAATGATCTTAATTGTACTCTTTGATGTGTTTATGACAAAAAAACAAGAAGAAAAAGAGGTTTACTAGGATTATTTTTCTAAGGGTAGGAAAAAGAGGATCAAATTATATACAATTGATCCAACACAAGGTACATATATGGATATTAATTAAACACAGGTGTTGCCATACGAAGGACATGACAGTAATGTTCCATAACTTACACAATAATATACAGTTTGTACAACAAAATAATCCCTTGTTTTACTGATGAAAAAAAGTAATTCTCTTTTTCCGCTTGGCAAAAAGAAAATTCCCCCAGCCAGAAATTGAGAACTTAACTTAAAACATTATCCAAGCAAAACCTGTTTTTACCTTTTACGCCATAAACACAGGAGAGAAACATATTGCCATCACACTCAAATTGCAAATAAAAAAAATACACATTGATCACCAGAATAATTTGTCTTACTTGACTTTCGTGGCTTCCTTAACAAAGCCTGAAACAGCAAATTATATCCTGTGATCTATTATAATCTTATTAGCTCTTTATTACTTGTCACTTTGTGGCTTTGTCTGGATCATGTAATGATGACTGCATTTATTCGTGTGAGCGCATTGGTCAGTTTATTTTATTTGCATTTTAAGAAATTATTTGAGTCAAGTCTTACAGTACACAGATGACAAAATGAACCCCTAAATACATCAAATAACTACATAACACATCCCACAATCAGTAAAAGAGGAGAAACCCTGTCTTACCACACTGTCATTATTTATGTTTTGTGTTGTATAACTTACCCATTTTTCCCACCTTTCATCAAAGATATGAACTTGGTTTTGTATTCTACGAGTCCTTTTTCCGCTATTCCTATGGAGTAAAGAGTAAGAATCTATTTTTGGGTTTCCTCTGATTTTTTCCCAAGTAAAATTATTAGTGGGTTAGGTTAATAGCTGTTGATATGTTTTTGATCGGATCCAATGAAGTTGAGCTGCTCGTGAGCCAGCTTTGTTGTCCTTAGCTTCACTGGTGCATCTAACTGTACTTCTTAATCCTAAGCAGAGGTGGTGTAGTACATTTTCTTTTCAGAGACCCTTATACTGTATGTCTTCGTCTGCTTCCCACAGGAGGACGTGAAGAGGTTGCGTGTTCATGTGGAGGAGGTGATCAAAGAAAATAAGAAGCTCCATAAGGAAATCACAAAGATCGGAGGGGTCAGCCAGAAGGACTGGTGAGAAGATATTCATCTATGCAATGTGCATTAGTTAAGCAATGTCAGCACATAATAGGCCATCACTATTCACCCCCTAAGATGATTTATGAATATGTAAAAAACATATTTACATCTTCTTCTCCGCTCCTATAGCTTCCCATCACTAATTAATTCTAACTTTTAATGTTGCTGACACCTACACACTTGCAGTATCTACTCTTTGTAAGTAGCTCCATCAAATCAGATATAGAGACTCAAGAGGTTTCTCAATACTCAAATTTCCCCTCCTCGACTCCTATCCTCGACTCCTCTCCTCGAGACTTGGTGCCGCCCACAGGAGATGCGAGCGGAGGACTGAGGAGGGGAACCGAGGAGAGAGGAGCGGAAGCAGCAGGCGGTTAGAGAAATGAGAACTCCTCTCCTCTGAGCGGTCATTTTAAAGAGACGTCCATTAATGATGACAGGAGCCCTCTGTCTGATGGACAGATGTGTTCATGACGACTTATATATATTTACTTTTAATTCATTCACAGTGCGGTATAATGAGACAATAACAGGCTACAGATGCGGACATAGACACACACACATATATTTATATGAATATATACAATTTCAGAATCAAAAAACAGTATGAGAGCACTCTCATAATAACGTAACACAATCAGAGACTGGATATTACGGGCCAAAAGTTGTACAAGTATTAAAAGTAAGCATAGCACACCAAACCAACTGAGACCCGTCTGTCCGCTGAATCTACGCACTGTACAACACACACACACCTACACACTGTACCACACACACCTACTGCTCCTAAAGCATAATCAGGCTACAGCCGTTGTGTATTTTATTATGTGAAGCACTAAATGGTCTTAGAAAAATATCGACTCTTTGTTTGTAGATATCTACTAAACTACAGCATACAAATACAGAAAGTAATGTAGGCCTGTTATACTGAGTGATATATATTTTACACACTGCTCTGTTTTCTGCACGGACCTCAAAGCTGTTCTCACTTTAAACATCGCGTTGCGATGAAAGCAGACAGTTACTAAAATAATATCCAAGGGATGCATGCAGAGCTGTCATTGGCTGAGATAAGTCCGGCCGTGCGTCACGCCTCCACCGTTCCCGGAAATGCATCCGTTGAGGAGCCGTGGAGGACCCATCAGTGTCTCCTCGGTTATAGCTCCTCCAGAGAGCCTCCTCGACGCTCGACGCTCGATGCTCGGTCCTCGAAGTGCATTTAGAGAAATTAGATGTCCTTCAAAATGGCGCGCTGAAATTCATTTCCGGGTCACTACCGGAGGACCAAGGAGTCGAGGAGGGGAAATTTGAGTATTGAGAAACCTCTATAGAGTGGTGCAGGAATCTGTCTTAAAACCAGGAAATGAGTAAGCCTTTTACCGCTCTCGAGGTCCCTCTTCTTTTAACGTGTTTTTGGTTAGATGCCGGAAATGAGGTCTGTGAGTCACACAAAGCTAAAGAGATTGTGTACCTTTTTTTTATATGACATAAAATGTGTCTTTGAGTATCCCACCGGTGAATGTCAGAAGCTTCTATGTGTCATAAAAACAGACTAAATGAGACTGCTAAATATCATCATGACAAATATTTGCCGCCTTTAGCATAGCGGTGACGATGCACTGCCATGTGGTCATAGTGTAGCTTCTTTACAGCCTAACGTTAGGATTTTACCTCTGGCAATTGCATTTAAGCTTTAAAAATTAGTAGAGTTGTGTTTTATGTGAAGATGTTCCTGCTCAACAAAATGTGATGGTATCCTAAACGTTTGTATACTATAGATCTTGTTTTCTGCAATATTCAAAAATCCAATGGAAAAACCCCATTGCTTTTAGTGGAGGGAGCCTTTGATGCTAACTTCCAGGTCGGCCTAAACAAATGTGTCATCCCTGCACACCTCTATTTGAACCTGTTTTAATACTGTTTGGTATCTGCTACTGCTTTCTCTGATTTCATCCAGAGATCACAGATTCATGTAGAGAAAGAGAGGAAAAAGCTGTGCAGCTTTTGAATATTGAATCAGAATTTGAATGTCGACGTTATGAATGAAGCCTCAAGGCTACAAACTTTTCTGTTCAGACCCAATTTACAAAAAACATTTTTTTTTGCAATTTTATAGCAGCTTCCTTTAATAGACATAAACTCTCTTTATCTCTCTGTCTGGTGTTTATTATAATGCTTTCCTGTAACGGAGGATAGAAGAAGGATAGAAGAGAACATCAATATAGAAGAATGGAATATATATTTTTAAGGTTTTTTTATGTGGTCTGTAAAGTATTGAATTACAGGCCATATGTATGACAATGTTTTGGTTTTTAAGTTATTTTAAATAAAGGTTTTTAAAAAATCTCTCTCTTTCTCCAGTCATCAGATACAACAGCAGGCCCTCCTGGTTCTGCAGGAGAACCAGGTTCTGCTGGATCAGCTGGAGGCTCAGCACGTAAAGGCCAAGGCCAGCACCACCAGACACCAGGCTGAAGGTACAACGACTAACCCTAAGCAAGGCAGATTATGTTTTAGTTTTTCATGTGTAAAGTTAATTACAAACAATTATAGAAACAAGTAAAATAAAACAGTTTTCATGCTATAAATGATTACCTATATCTTAAAATGTGCCTTTCCAGAGTGAATGAAAATGGCCCACTGATTTTGCTTTTAAATTTGAAAATGGGGCTGTGAAGCAAAGGATAAATTAAATCTTACGTCTCCAGCATAAGCATCAGAGTATCAGCTTCTGTGTTGGGATAATGTGTAGCAGCCTGGTGTCCTGTCAGATGCCTGCATTTAATAAACTGTGAGCTGTGGACAACAGATTTAGATCACTCGTAGACATTTACTGATCAATTCAGACTGATCTTTAGATGTTCCTGAAGTTATCAACATTAAGCATTATATTATAAAGACTAAAATCCCTCCAGATGGAGTTTCTCTCCCACACTCCCCCAGCTGCCTGAAACGCTTCCATTGGACTCCTTTGTTTACTTGTGTTACATAATGACATCACTATGTTACATTCACGCTTCTATTGGCTAGCACTCCAACATATTGTATGTAATAGGCGAAGGCTCGGGACATCTCTAAGCAGTTGACCAATCACAGCAAAGCCGGCCAGCAACCAATCAGTATGAGAAAAATAAAGACCTTTTTGAACATTAAATCACGTAAGCATGTCACAGTAGAGCAGTGGTTCTCAAACTTTTTCTATCAAGCCCCCCCATTGGAGAAAAAAAAAAGTCGGCCCCCCCCAACACAAATAGTCGCTTAATGGGCCAAGTTAACATTTATTAAAATACATCGATATGAACGTGTGCATTCCTTTGCTAGAACAGTGAGTTATAATACTTTGCCACTTTGCAATCTGTGCAAAAAAATGAAAAGAAAGAAAATGCTGATATTTGGCAAAGTGTGTCTTATCACAGCATTAGTGGCTGCAATGAGCCTGTTTTGCACTGCACATTTCTTCAAAACGGGGTTGCAGGCTCAGTGGCGGCACCAGAGATTTATTTTGGGGGTGCTATGGGGTAGCTTGACGTTTCATAGAGGGTGCTCAATCATTTAGGGTTTCCCATTAATGTACCGGTCGCTACAGTGGAATTTTCTACTGCAACACTCCCCACGCAAATACACAGTGTGACAGTTGAATGAAGGCTCGATAATCAGCTCACGGCATATAGGTGTTAGCAGGGGTCAAGTGCTATTTTTATAGGTGGTGTGTGGACCTTACATCCTCTAGGGGGGTCCGGGGGCAAGCTCCCCCGGGAAGATTTATTTTTTAAATATTGAAGTTGAAAGCATCAATCTGGTGCACTTTGAGAGCAAAATGAAGAGATCTATGATACATCTCTCAACACCCATATGAAACAGAACTGTAAACAGATTTACTATTTCTTTATAGATATTTTACAAATCACTCCCCTTTTAACACATTATTCTTGTTTAACTGTCATATAGTATTTCAAACCTGTTTGTCATTTATTCTCTTATTTTTTTATAACTATAATGATCATTTAAACGTGATTGTTTTTAATCGTGACCAAAACGTTTGAGACCCAGTGAGATAACTTAGAGAATTAAGTTAACTATCTAAACACTCAGAGAGTCCTTCAGTTCACTGAGCCTCTCAGTCTGACAGGAGAGGACTCTCCTCCACTTTGTTGTTAAAAAAGCTCCTTATATCCGTTAGCGTAGCTCGCTAGCACCAGAAGCTAACAACAACGATCTCCGGTACCGG
>NW_011361230.1:0-1345 GCF_000735185.1 Notothenia coriiceps
TCTTGTCGACATACAGTATGTGCTAAGTAACTTTTACCTATACACAGCAGACTAACTTCACACACACACACACACACGCACACGCACACACACACACACACACGCACACAGAGAGGATCCACTATGAGTTAGACTAAAAAAAAAGACAATGTCTCGTCGCCGTAGTGACAGCGGTGCTTTGATCCTTTTTTTTTTTCTGAAACATAATGGACGCCGGTGAGGTTTTGTTGCCATGGTGATGTCGAGGGAACTAATAACCTGGTGGCGATGAAGAGGGAGAGACAAGGTGAAGTATTAATACTGTGAGTACTCGTGCCTTTTGTGTAGTTTTAGGTATATCGCAATCCTCATATCACTTGGGATTATTTTCTTACTGTAATGTGGTTTATTTTAATGCTTTGCTTTTCTTACACTCCTATTAGGTTTTTCGAAAACATCATCTGCAAAGTAAAGTAAATAAAAACATGTATTCTTGTGTTTTGTACTGTTGTGTATTTGCTGTTTTATTTCATGTATATTAAACGTCCATCTGGGGATGAGCATTATACATTTGCTTTGGCTTCACACCTGTCCCTATAAAAATAAACATTAAAATATAAAATGTGTTGTTTCATGTCTCCATGCTTTATTGTTCATACAGGTCTTTATTTTTCTCATCCTTCCTGCACAAAAGCATACTAAAAGCATAATTGTCTTGGTCGGTTCATGTCCAACTTTAAACCCTAAATTACTCAAAATATTAAAAGGAAAAGGTGCAAATACAAATATAATGCATATTTAAGATGATTTAATGTGTTTATTGAAATCAAGGGATTAAAGGGGACCTATTATGCAAAATTATGCAAAAACATCTTCATGTCTCTTTCTTCATCAACATGTGTCCCCTCTTCTTCTTCATGTCTCTTCTACATCAACATGTGTCCTCTATTCTCCATGTCTCTTCTACATCAACATGTGTCCCCTATTCTCCATGTCTCTTCTACATCAACATGTGTCCCCTCTTCTTCTTCATGTCTCTTCTACATCAACATGTGTCCCCTCTTCTTCATGTCTCTTCTACATCAACATGTGTCCCCTCTTCTTCATGTCTCTTCTACATCAACATGTGTCCCCTCTTCTTCATGTCTCTTCTACATCAACATGTGTCCCCTCTTCTTCATGTCTCTTCTACATCAACATGTGTCCCCTCTTCTTCATGTCTCTTCTACATCAACATGTGTCCCCTCTTCTTCATGTCTCTTCTACATCAACATGTGTCCCCTCTTCTTCTTCATGTCTCTTCTACATCAACATGTGTCCCCTCTTCTTCATGTCTCTCCTACATCAACATGTGTCCCCTCTTCTT
>NW_011361231.1:0-1561 GCF_000735185.1 Notothenia coriiceps
GACATCATCGTGTTCCATGACACAGGTGTTTATATTTGAGCTAAGGACGTGTCCAGAGATCAAAGGTTTCCATGGTGATATAATAATAATAAAGAATTTTGTGCGCAGCATAACCGATAGTTGGAATGATGTATCAGCATTCCCACTAAATAACCTACAGTACAGTGAACATACTAGAACCAAAGCCAGGGATTGACATTATATATTTAGAAATTCACATATTTTCTTGCCCCATTATGTAGGAATTATATAAATAATTCAAATAAATGTGGCAAAGGCTCAAATGTGTTGAACAACACATTTGTAACAGGTTTGTTAATTGACCATCAAATATGAACAGTTCAGGTCATTGAAAAGTAGAATAATTTAGATTTTAGAAAGATGTGAACATTGAAGTTCTATTTTAGAAAAGCTGACACTGTCGTGCATCGCTGGTTTTAAAAGTGATTTATAAGAGTCATATTTAAAGGTGCAATACTTAAAACGTTTATAAAGATCCTCTGAGTGTGTGTCATTAGTTAGCTGATAAAATGTTCGGGATAAATACCTTGACATATTGACTACAAGAGCTTGAATCAAACAAGCAACCTTGTATTTGAAAGATTAACTCACACTCAACAGTCACACCTGGTATATAAGTGGTGTGGCTGAGTACTTTAAAGGGTTCATGAATAGAGAGGACTTGAATGTGAAATAAGAACAAGAAAATAAAAGTATAAATGCATGAAAAAGCAGCAGAATATTTGAACTGAAAACTTTAGAACTAAAAGCATACGTCACCAATAATGTCTAAAATATCTGGAACATGTTGAAGTCAGTATGAAGTCTCCATCAGATGGGAAAGAATAGGCTGAGGCAGTCTGTTAAACTCCAGTGAACACATCATTAGTCTGCTGCTCTAATTATGTCAGTTGGAGTTATGACATCATCGTGTTCCATGACACAGGTGTTTATATTTGAGCTAACGATGTGTCCAGAGATCAAAGGTTTCCATGGTGATCAGTGAGAGGAGAGCATTTTCATTGTTCTGAATGAGAGATAAACCTGTTACATGTGAACGTTTTGTTGAAGAACGATAACAGATATCGGTGAAATTTCAGAGCGTGAAGCATGTCAAGGGACTTGAGCATCTGAAGTGTACTTTTTGTGTACTTTTTGTGTACTTTCGGGTTAATAAGGTGGCCTTTTTGGCAGATTAACTAAAGGTGTGCGGCTGCTGTGGTTGGGAAAGGTGAGGCTGAACTTACAATGGGGTTTAATGGAGACATGTTGAAAGTTTTTTCAAGAGGCATTTCGTTTAATTATTTTGCTTAATTTTCTTTTATCTTTCAAGCTACGAGATGTTTTCCTACGTTTGCCATGAGAAATTATGTCTCAGGGATGAAGGGTTTGGGAATTATGGCAAGTTTAAAAGAAAATATGAAGGCAACATTAAATCTGTCCTCCACTCTAGCTGTGACATCAAGCACTCTAAAATCTGAAGAAGGCCTCTTTACCAAGGTCTGAACAATGTTTAATATCTCTAAAAGTAAGAATCAGATTTAAAAGTTGTGTTACACGC
>NW_011361232.1:0-3194 GCF_000735185.1 Notothenia coriiceps
ATGCTGACCCTCCCTCACCTAGCAGGGGAGAACACACACACACACACACACACACACACACACACACACACACACACACACACACACACACACACACACACACACACAGCCAATACAATTACCATGGAGGCATTAGGCTCCCGGTGTGTTTCCCTCTCATTGTTCTGCCGTTTCCCTGCAGCTCGTCTCATCTGTTTGTGTCAGTCTGAGCCGAGACTCCAGTTAATCCAACTATCCAATTCATGTATTGATAACTCATCAGGAGGCTCTGTGACAATTACATCTGCAGAGTCCGTTTGAACAGGACGCTCACACTCACAAGGAAATACCCAGGTTTAGGGAGTACGATTTATTCTTACATTGTTTTAAATGCAAAAGGTGGACGATTGATTTATTTAACAAATACTGTGTTTGATATTTATTTTTATTTTGTATTTAATTGCATTTGATATTAAGATAATCCAAAAGTAACAGAAAGGTATCAGACCACATTACTTTTACTTTTTCACATGACTTAGATACATTTTTTGATTATATATATATTTTTCTTTTACAGGTAACAAGTCATTGTAACAGAACACAGTTTTAAAGTAACCCTCCAAAACCTGATAGTCATATTCAGGAGTAAGACTTCTTACTTTGAATTGATTTGACTGCACGTAGTCCCATGATCCTCCTTAGCAACGGTCTGTTCTTCTTGACAACGGTCTATTAGCAAACATATTAGACCTCTGGAATTTCACAATAGACCAATAAGAATTGAGTATTCAATTTAGCCGCGTAATAATGTGAATTGAACATCCAGCTGTAAGGCTTTAAAAATGTCAGCGTTATATAGCTAACAAGCTACTAGTGAACGTTTGCTATCTACATAAGAAGATAGGAAGTACATTCGATCTATGGCTGGATAATTTCTTCCTCGACTTCTATAGACTTGGACTAGGTAGTTATTTTGCATCGATGATGGAATATATATGCTCCTTAAGAAACAGCACAATATCCGGAGCACATTATGAAAGAGGACCAACAACATGGAAGAGAAACCGCGGTGAAGAACCACAGACACGTTTCATTAGGATTAAGGGGTTAAAGTCCCTCTGGGCCACCGTAGTTTCAGTCTGGAGTTCGGATGGAAGCGCTCCATTAGGTCTGATATTTGGGAGGAGGCGCCGCTCTGCTTTAACCAGATTAAGAACCAGGTTGATGAATCATCTGTCTGACAAAGTTTAAAAAGACATTAGACACAGAGGTAGGGAATCACTCATTCATACACACACACACACACACACACACACACACACACACACACACACACACACACACACACACACACACACACACACACACACACACACACACACACACAGGATGTTTTAGTGCTTAAGTTAATCAAGTGTGTGTGTGGAAGAATTAAACTTTGGCGAAGTAAGGAGTATTTTTGTTATCCTTCATTCGTCTTCTTCTTAATTTAAATTGAGATGTGTTTAGACAGACAGCAAAGAGAAGAGATTCAAAAGTTTGAATAAAGAAAAGATGAGAAGTACTTCATTGATGGGAAATGTTTGCATTGCATGAAAAGAGAAGGCATTGAACAACAGAAATTAAAAGACGTAAACATATCAATAGAAATAAAATAGCATTAGAAAATTACAAATTGACATTAACAACGTATGTGAGGAGTCGAATATTAAATATTAGATTGAGTATAAATGTAACATGTAAAGTCCAGCTGTCCCAGAGACGCTATGAGAGAGTTCTCTTCCAGTGGAGATAATGAATGGAAGAGAGAAAGAGATGTAAAGAAAGGGAAGAGAGTAAACAAGAGATCATCAGCTTCTTCACAACAACAGCAACACTGCTGATCGGCCCTTTTTGTTTGTTCGCTGTCTGAGGACACAGAGGTCAGAGGTCGCGCCCAAAGAAAGCTCCTCTGACCTCCAGCTCAAAGCTTTCTGCTGCAGTCAGACACAACTGGTGTCTCCTTCAGACCGATCAGCATCGACCTCCGGACCCCCAACAAGTCGACACTGATTCGCTCTTTAAGTCTGTCCATCCCACCCAGATGACCCCAAGAAAAGAAACCCCTAAAGAACAGAAGCCCTTCAAACATCTCCAGGTGGGTTCAGTCCCTGCTTCTCATCATGTGTGACCCGATCAAAATCAGAAGTTGGATTTATGTAAAACACTGGTTGATTATTAACATGCAAACTGTTGGCTTTCTGAGTATTACACTTGTATGGCCTTATTCACCAACCCAGTCTCACGGCATTTCGTGTTATCACGAAATAAATGTAATCCATTGATTCGTGTTCACCAACACCATTTTCCACTTTTCTTCGTGTCACACAGAACGATTTTAAAAGCAATGTATTTCTATTGGTAGTAAGTTTCGTGCCTGCACCACGTCTTTTTGACCGGTCGGGTCGTGGAAGACCGGAAGCTGTGTGGTTCATAAAAACATGTTCTTACTCAATATCAAGCCACGATTATTGTTTTTATTTTAAATCGTATAATGTCGGACTTTTTTTGTCGTCTGTGAGGAAAAGAAATGGGGCTCAGAGCCTCAGAATACTGACATCTGTATTTTATAAATCTTTTTTTCCTTCTAATTTGTTATTCTTTTCTAAATACACACAGTTGTTTACTCACCAATAACACACACTTATCCTTGTTTTTATTTATTTCTTTAATTCCATAATCTCTGGCTTGTTTGCCGTTCCTCAGGAACTGAATTTCAAAATAAAGTCACCAGAAACAGACGTAGGCGATACACAGCCACTGAACTGATTACCCAAGATCCTCAGCTATGGTTGAAGGTCGGTGATAGGATGTTTTAGCTGCAATGCATGTTGGGATATGGTGTTTATGCGATATGAAATCCGAAAAACATTGACAAAAAAGAAAATAATACTTTAATCCGAGTGTGCTTGCTTTTCTCTTTGGAAGTCATCACATAACGGCATTGTAATGCGTGCGCAGAGTTGGGTGTAACGCGTTATCATTCAGTAATCACACTACAGTTAGCTTACTAACATACAGACTTACTAGATTCTCCCTTTGACAGACAAGAGGGATTTCCGCCGCAGGTTTATATTTACGTAACATTTGCGCGACTTACGTGTCCACATGCAGTGCATAAACATGGCCGAGTCAACAGCGATAACTTCCGAGGGGTGGAGGAGGTCTGCCCATTA
>NW_011361232.1:3224-6946 GCF_000735185.1 Notothenia coriiceps
GGAATGTGACGGTTAGGTGCAAACTGTGTCCAGGCCAGAAGCTGTTATCCACTGCAAACGTCAAACCTCAACAAGCACCTGCTAAGAACACATGCTAACGTGAAGCTAATAGCTAAGGACCTCCGAATCCAGAGTGAGGATGTTGAGTATAAATAAATAAAAGTTTATACAAGTTTATAAAGTAACGAGTAATTTGCCACATTTGTGCTTCAGATGAGGCTCCCTCCGCAGTCTGCGTGATCTGCCTGTAGGGAGGGGCGGCCCTGCGGGAAAAGTAGAGAGTAAAGTAACGAGTAAAGTAATATATTACTTTTTTTGAGTAACGACCCCATCTCTGTGCGTGTGCACGCGTTAGTTATAAAGACCCCCATAGAGCTCAGTTTATAACTCGAACCCTGAGTGTAGTACTTGAGTTTGTTTACTTAGTTACATTTCACCTCTGTTTCTAATAAGGTAAATCCTGTTTGAGCTGCGGCAGTTTCACTTGAACTCACATTAGTTTAGCTTCACCCCGTGGCTCCAGCAGAAGCTAACGTGTGTTTTTACCGTGTGGCGTTGGATGTGGCTGTTTGACGGCGGGAGCGGATCTGAGCAGTGAACCAAAGCTAAGCAGAGTAATTGTCTCTTTCCTCCCTAACAGGATTAAAACCCAGCGGTGTGGAGGGTTCAGCGCGGCTGCCGAGCGTAACCCGGGGTCACTGCGCTCTGAGAGGGAAAAGAAAAAGAAGAAAGAGAGGTGTACTAACTGCAGCAAGAAGGGACTTCATTATGTAATGTTGTGTTAACCTTCCTGTTGTCCTTGGGTCCAATCCGACCCGTTTCCCAATCGTTTTATGTCGAGATAAAAGGTTATTTTATTCAAATTCATAGCATAGCACTTTCTGTAGAATTAGTCAGCATTTCTGCCTTTTTTAAACTCAGAAGTTACGTTTGAAATTGTGTAAATGAAGTCTATTGACCGTACATTTCGAAAAGAAGAGTAACTCTTGAATCGGAATAACGTTGGCTCAAAAGGTGTTACACAGATTTGGGTAATAATTTATACTATGCTTTAAAAACAGTGAAACCGTGAGCACAGAAGTTACGCAGTTGATAGGAAGACAACACAAGGGTTAAATGTTCAGGTATTGTGTCTTGATGTTTGTCTGTTGATGTTACACATGCAGACTTGATCTGACCATTAAAGCATTGCCGTATCGTAACTGTGTGGAAGGAATAATTACGTTTTCCCTTAATGGTTTAACATTTTTGTTTTATCCTATGAATACTCACTACATTTTCCCCACATTTTAAATACAAATATTTCCATATAGAGGTTTTTTGATGAACAGAATCCATAAGAACAGCAGGTCCATCTTCCTGATGGCAGTGGATGCTTGACTTTGTGTTTCATTCGTTTTAACTTTAAGACGCTTTCTGTAAAGTTAGGAAATGGAGATCTTTCTAAAACACTTGAAACATTCTTGGAAATAAGGGAATCTTGGAAAGTGAATACAGTTTTGATAAACTCTAGTGCTAATTTGGAAAGTTAGTTAGAAATGAAGGGTTTATTGAAAAGCTCTGACATTTCTGAAAGGTGTTGACTTATTTGAAAAGTGAGGACATCTTTGAAAAGTTGAGAAAAGGTCGATAAATAAGGAGGCGTTGGAAACAGACTGTGTGGAACATTTTAAGACACTTTGAAAGATGGAGACATGAGGACATTTCTAAAACACGTGGAACATTTCTCAGAGACATTCTTGGAAAGTGAAGTAACATTTAGAAGTTTAAGGAGTCTTGGAAAATAAAGGATATTTTTGAAAAGCTCTGACATAGTTTAAAGGTATTGACTTACTTGGAAACTGAGGACACGTTCAGAAAGGGAAGATAGTTTTGAGAAGGTTTAGCAATAACATGTTGGAAAGAGAAGAAGCTGTTCAGAAAGTAGGAACAATCGGGACAAACTAGGATTTCTGTTTCTCGCTTCTTCCTATATCAATGAGGACATCAAGTACAGAAGTAGAAACACACACACACACACACACACACACACACACACACACACACACACACACAGAGAGAGACACACACACACACACACAGACACACACACACACACACACAGGTATACCAGCAGACAGTTGGTTTAGTTCCAGGGTTTCAGACGACGGACTGAAGACCTTCAAAGTCCTCTCTGCTGTTTAACTCTGAGTAACCCCCATTGGTTCACTTAAACACTTAAACACACGCACACACACACACACACACACACACACACACACACACACACACACACACACACACACACACAATACATATCTTCACACGTTAATGACGCTAATTACAAGCAATTACTCAACATATCTCTAGCTGCTGCCCTGCGGCTGTGTTTAAAGCGTGTTGACTCAGAGGAAGGTTCTTTGACCTGTAATAACAGCGAAAGGTAAAAAAGAAAAAAGTAGTTGTGTAGTATTTTCTTAAATAACTTAAATCTTTGGGCCGATGGTAAGATGTGAAGTACTTAGAAGTCAAAGAGGGTCCAAGGGAAGTCATTGGTGTAAAAGTCATGAATCATTGTGTCCATTTCAAAGTGAGTCCACGAGCCGCTGTACAAGTCAACAAGTATTTTGTGATAAAGTCACGAGTCAATGGAAGTGAAGTGAGGCCGATATTCATTGTGTCAAATTCAAGAATCATTTCTGTTAAAAGTCAAATTTAATTCACGAGTCATTGGTGTTAAAGTCACGAGTCGAGTTGTAAGTATTTTTAAGTCAACACATCTGTCATTTTGAGTGCTAGTGACACACAAACTAAACAAACATCTTGAATGGGTCATTTATGCAAAGGAAATAACCCTAAACATTATCGTGCTGTTCCAGAAATCCATGCAACAAAGACTCAAAGTGAGGAATCCTCCAGAAGAAGCACAGCGTCCTCTCAGTAACCGGAGTGAATGTAATTGTTTGCGTCTCCTCTCTTGGATTGCCTTCACGTGTCTGGTTCTGGTTTCTCTCCTCCAGCATCGCCCCTCAGAGCCTCTCAGTCACTTACAGTTCCTACAGAGGGATTTGCATGCGGCGCTGAAATGGATCCGAGCTGTTTGAAACAGATAAGATCATTTTAAGTCTTTAAATGGCGGCTGGGGTTAAACCTGCTACTCACATTACACACACACACACACACACACACACACACACACACACACACACACACACACACACACACACACACACACACACACACACACACACACACACTCACTCTCTCTCACACACACACACACACACACACACACACACACACACACACACACACACACACACACACTCACACACACACACACACACACACACACACAGACAGACAAACACACACACACACACACACACACACACACACACACACACACACACAGACACACACACACACACACTAACTCTCTCTAGGTCTCACACACAGGCACACTCTCTCTATAACATACACACACACACACACACACACACACACACACACACACACACACACACACACACACACACACACACACACACACATCATCCCCTTCCTTTCCCAGTGTGTTTAAAGGTATCTCTGCATGTTTCTCAGGCACCTTCAATTGTCATCTTCTTTCAAATCATAAACTCCGTCACCAGGGGTTTGCGGCTCCCTGCTGTGTGATGCACCGACTGACTTCCTGTGGACCACCTTTCCCCCCTGCAGACTGTTGCCCTCATTGTTTCACT
>NW_011361233.1:0-3229 GCF_000735185.1 Notothenia coriiceps
ATAATCTGAGAGTCTGTGGTGTATATTATTTATTATTTTACTCTGCAGGTTGTGAGGCTGCAGCATAAACAGAGAGGTGCTGCCGCCTACTGGTGTGGCTGACTGAAGCAAACAGTTTTTAGAGCTTGCTGGTTGGGAGCGTCACAGCTTGGTTCTTCTGCCTTTAACATTGAAATATCAGTTTATAGGACAAATAGTTTGTTTAAAAACGTTTATTTATTTTTGCCTTTTTGGAATAAACTATCTTACTTTTCAATCGCATCTTTTATTTATATTTTCTCTCAAACTACAAGCGTCTATTCGCCGGGCAGCCCCACGAGTGAATCACAAACAAAGGACAAAAAACAAAAGGATATCGTGGTCACTACACTGCCTAGCACAAAACATAAACAATGATCGCGAGTCCTGGATCTTGAGTCGTGGCTGTGGTCCTGGATCATAAGTCCTGGATGGATATCCTCGTGGATTCATCTTCCTATTATACACACATGCATTTCCAAACATTTGGTCTACCTATGTTGCAAATGTATTAACTTTTCAATTTACACACGGCATCTATTGCACGTCTGTCCGTCCTGGGAGAGGGATCCCTCCTCTGTTGCTCTCCCTGAGGTTTCTCCCATGTTCCCCTTTAAACTGTGGGTTTTCTCTGGAAGTGTTTCCTTGTACGATGTGAGGGTCTAAGGACAGAGGGTCTAAGGAAAGAGGGTCTAAGGACAGAGGGTCTAAGGACAGAGGGTCTAAGGAAAGAGGGTCTAAGGACAGAGGGTCTAAGGACAGAGGGTCTAAGGACAGAGGGTCTAAGGACAGAGGGTGTCGTGTTGTCATACTGATATTCTCTACAAACTGTGAAGTCCACTGAGACAAATGTAACATTTGTGATATTGGGCTATATAAATAAACATTGATTGATTGATTGATTGATTGATTGATTGATTGATTGACACAAAATGAACCGACAGGAATGAGCATTGCTTTAGGTTGAGTCCCATCATCTACAGGAAGATGCTTTCAAAGGTGTTTTGCATATTGAAGATTCCTGAGAAGGCTTTTTCTGGTTTGATCAGAACACTTGACATACGGTTAAGAGACATAATTGCTAATCGAATTGTATATGAAGGGTTACAAATGATTCTTCTTTATGTTCCTTAGTAGGAAAGTGATATATCATTCATACCAATACTTCAACTCATTGCCAGCAGACTTATTTATTGATTTTTAGCAAAGAATATATACAAAGAAGAAAATACATTTCAAAGAAAATATCTAGCTTCACGATACATTTTTAATCTGTCTTTGGTTTATCCCATTCAGTTTCATCTAAAACATGTATAACAAACATGTGTGCATGCTGTTTGAGACGCACATCACCGATCTCTCCGTCTGACTTTCAGATATCTCTCATTGAGAACAACGATCATGTTGAGTGATAAATCATTGACATACTCATCACTGTTTAAGCTCACGGACACTGTTCCACTCTCAAGGTCTCTAAACGTGAATGTGGAGGAAATCACACACAAAGAAAGCCTGTTTGGTACGAAATGAACAAGTAATAGAAGTTTAAAGCAAAGTGTTGTTATTTAATAAAGTCAAAAAGTCAAAGCATTTAACATAGTTCATCTATTATACTGAACGGACTAGATCTGACAACATACAACAGAAACTACAAGCATGACATACAATCAAAGCAAGGAAAGGAAAGGGGAAGCTCTCAGCAAGGAGACATTACAGGAAGTGTTGGCCAGACGGTTGAAAGTTGCATACATGGTAATTACAAACCTAATCCTAACAATGCTTTCTGTCTGTTCTAAGGAAGTGAGAATTAGAAGCTGATCATTCAAACTGCAGGAAAATCAAACCAGAGAGGGAAGTGATACTTAAAGGAGACGTGATGATACGTTTACTACAATAGTGAATATCTCAAATAAACTTGCACCTCCTGCCACAGAGGGCAGCTCTGCACTTCATCCACAGGCATTAATGCTGGGTCATTGGCACATGTATGTTCTCCAACACGTCGGTATAATGGGGCTGATGGGTAATCTATGTACATTTAAGCAATAGCTCACGACAGGCCGTGGTATATGCTCATTATATCACAGCTAAGGGGCGTGGTTCGGCCCGACGCGATCATTTCTCTGCTTTGTTTCAAGACCCGCATCAGAAAGCTTTTGATTGGAGGTACTTTTCCAGTTGGTCTACCTGCTCTTCACGTGGCTCTGCATGTCGTTGTTTAGGGGATAGGCACTCCTCAATCCACTCCTCCATAGTAAGACCACCCCGGAGGTCGAAGTTAATCTTAAATGTTTCAATTTTATGCTTTGTAAGTTTGTTTCGTAACGGAAGAAATGTATATTTATAAAACGGACAAGTCAATTCAAGCAATCTGATTGGTCGATAGCGTTTTTGCGGACCTCTTTGATTACAGATTTGAAAACATCGTTGCTTGCTTTAAAAGTAGCACAATTCATTATGTTAAACCTTGGAAAGTATCTAGATATCCCTGCCCTAATGCCAAAGGAACTGCACACTGAATATGTTTTGCCCTTTGATGTCTGTGTTACTTCTCCGCTGTTTTCTCATCCCAGTTTGAAAAGCAAACTGTCACGCTCCTGGGTTCATGTCACGGTTGTAGGTTTGGGTGTTTTTGCTGTTTTCCATGTCATGTTTTCCTCTGGGTTATTGTCTGGTCCTTTTCCCTGTGTTTTTCCTCTTGTCATTAGTTTCCCTGGTGTGTCTAGTTATCTAATTGTTAGACCCTCCAGAAAAACGCGGGCTAAATTCCTTGATTATGCGATTAAACATGCGGGGTTTTTATGTGATTTTATGCGGTGAAATTGCGGGAAGTTGCTAAATATGCGGGAAAAATAATTAAAAAAAATTTAAATATTGGGCTGTCTTATTTATTCTCTCTCACACACAACCTGCCACTAACGTTAAACCCCTTTACTATTGTAAAAGCAATTGGGCTATTTTAATCTCACACACACACCACCCCCCCACCACACACACACAAACACACACACTTCTCCGCCTCATTCTGTTTTCATTTACTCGTTCGTTATCTGACCAGCTTCAATCTTGTAGGCTACTCACTTCGTTTCTTGTAGCCCTTGAAAGGGTTTTGGAGGTTGATGCCTCGGTGAACGTGAGTTGTTTGGCTTTCTTGTCCGCAGCAGCAGAAAGCATTTTCGAATGTTTGAATGAATCAAACTTTCTACATCAC
>NW_011361234.1:0-3401 GCF_000735185.1 Notothenia coriiceps
GCCGATCGCCGAGGCTTTTTAAGTCCTTGAAACTCTTCCACCCGACTCCGACGAGGAAAAACACAACCGTATTTACCCTGTTCTTGTTCCCACTTTAGTCCATGAACAATTGTAATTAGTATTTGAGTGACCATTGATTATGCGATTAGACATGATGACGGTCGCTGAACTGACTGACGGCAGGGAGATAACACGTGATACCAACGGTGTGAAAAGTTAGCTTGGCTTACCGTTCGAGAAAAACGTGGCCGATCGCCGAGGCTTTTTAAATCCTTGAAACTCTTCCACCCGACTCCGACGAGGAAAAACACAACCGTATTTACCCTGTTCTTGTTCCCACTTTAGTCCATGAACAATTGTAATTAGTATTTGAGTGACCATTGATTATGCGATTAGACATGATGACGGTCGCTGAACTGACTGACGGCAGGGAGATAACACGTGATACCAACGGTGTGATTCTATTGGCTCACATGACTTGCTAGCCTTGGCAATGGCGGCAAGCCGAGAATTATTTTTTATATTACTATTTCACAATCATAGTTTTAAGGAATTTTAAAGGATAAGCGAAACTTTTACTCTGCACATTTTACCCTGTAACTGTTTACTTTTTTAAAATGTGTACAACCAGTCTATGGGTGTGTCTCAAAAACCTATAGGTAATGTTAAGGTCTAATATAGAATGTAAATATTCCACACCCATATTCAACCTCAAACTAAAGAATCGCTGTTTGGTTTGTTAAGTAAGACCAAATAATAAAAAACGTTGTTAACTCCCCACAGTATCAACGTTATATTTGTAGTGAGTACAATACATAATTCATAGTGTGTGCATCCATCATGTTACTCAACATTTGAGAAAGACATCAGCTGAGTAACTCCTAGCTTGTCTCTGGTCTTACTGTACCTAAAAAACAACACCAATGCAATGTTTTTAGTCTGTTGTACCTTTTACCTGTACGTCGATTTTCACAGAGAAGTGGAAGGTGAACATATGTCACCAATTTTGATAGGTAGAGTAAATTCAAAGTATTAAAGAGTGCTAACCACAATTTCATGAAAACACTCCAACCTAGGTCTGGTAGACAGTTTCTAACATGTTTAAGATGTTTGTTATCTGCTGTATGGAGAGCAAATGACATAAGAGGAATAAACAAAACCCATGACAAAGAAGACGACATGTAAAAACAACCTTCACTGCTGAAGTATGTTAGGACTCAATAAGTTGTCTATCTACTATTGTTATGCTTTGTGAGCACTTTGCCACCTCTAAACATCAAAATCTACCTGTCACAAAATCACTAAAGTTATTACAGTTAATTTTTGGGGACCATGAATGTCTGTAAAAAAATGCACACAGATCTAGCCACTTGTTTTTTTTAGATATTCATGATTTCAGCTTTAATAAAAAAACAGTTTTAGGCATAATGAAAATAATGGGATAACATTCTGACCACATTGCACTTTTAATCATGACACAGATTATTTCTGATTGCTAACATGTTACAAGTATCAATACATCTAGATGAAGCATATGGAAAGAAGCTTTATTTTCATTGGCATACACCGAATCACACCTCTTTTCTGGCAACCCATCTTCCTTTAGAAGATCATAACTGTGCCCATGTTAGCACAAACAGTCTGTGGTCTAAACTGATGTAATAATGTGTTAAAGCATATGAAAACAAAAGCCAATAAACAAGGGGATCCACAGTAATAATAACTGATAACACATCATGGACAACGAGAGGTCAGCTGATGGCCAGACTGGATGAGGTTATCACAGTTTCTGTTCTGGCTCCAAAGGCACTTCTGCATACCTTTTAAAATGTACAGAAAAAGAATAACTCTTATAGTTCCCATAGGGATGAGGACGGTCTGTGTCTCTCCGCACAGCCACTTCCTGTTCTCCGTCGCTGACGTAGGTTAAAATCCCTCCAAAGGTCAGTCAGTTGAGTCCACACTACCTCCAGAAGTTTACATAACGCAGCCAAAAGTCTGTGCATGCCACGGTTTCTACTCTCCCTGAAGATTCAGGACCTGAATGTTTGCTTTATTCTTCTTGCCCTTCTCTCCAGGTAATTTGATGCTCGGCTCTGTGATGTCGCTCTCCGATTCCTCCTCAGAATCTGAATGCTCCTCATATTCTTCAGAGTCGCTTTCTGAGCCGCTGAGCTCCACCAGCGCCACGTCCTGAGGACCAGAGAGGGAGGTATTAGATGACTCATTAACATCAAACAACAAATACATACACTTTTCTAAACAATTTCCAATTTAGCAAAAAAACACTGTATTTTTATGATCAAATAGTTTACACAAGAGACGAGCATGACCATAAGACTAGACACGCTACATCAGGCCATCTACTGGCACCTAAACCCAGGACAAATCTTCTGAAATCTTCTGTGTCTTATAGAGCTATAAAGGAATGGAACTCATTGCCAAACTAGCTTGATGAAATAGAGTCCAGAGCCTCTTTCAAGAAGAGATTGAAGGGCCATCTACTAATGACCATGTACCCTTGTGAGCTGTGAACCCTAATTGAATTTGATCGCATGTTGTTGATGATATTGGTTATGTTGTTAATGTTGTTATGATAATAATAATAATAATAATGGATTACATTTTTTATTAGAGCACTTTTACAGGTGCTCAAAGCGCTTTACAAATACACATTACACATATTAGACATGTAAGAGTCATTACTGTGGACATTACCCACAGGAGCAAATGCGGAGTGTCTTGCCCAAGGACACAACGGCCTGACGCAGTGGCGGCCGAGGCGGGATTCGAACTGGAGTTCACCAACGCCCCTTGATCTGATGACCAACGCCCTAACCACTGCGCCAAAACCACCACTGCGCCAAAACCGCCCCATGATGTCACTAGTTATGTCCTAAATGTTGCTGTATTATTGTTGTATAGTTTTAAGTGTCGGATCCCAGGAAGAGTAACTTTTGTCGAGAGCAAAAGCTAATGGGGATCCTTAATAAACATAAAAACAACAAATACATGTAAAACGGCTAAAAACAGTGTTTGTTAGATGTTTGAAATAACATTTTAGCTTGTGTTGTTGTAATTGCTCGATGTTGTAGCTATGTAAAGTTGACAAATTATATTATTACAGTTGTGTTATTATTATCACCGCAGCGCTGCCATTATTTCGATGTGTAATCCCAATGTGAATTTGCTCTATCCCCCTTTTAATGCACTATTTTATTGTAACTTTCAATACATTTGTTGTATGTCTACCCTATTCTTTTATGGTTATGTCTTTTACTGCTAACTGTATTTTATGATATATAATTTTCTGTGACTATTTTAAGAAATGTCTACTGTGAAGCACTTTGGACTGCAATTCTTGTATGAAAGGTGCTATACAAATAAAGATTATTATTATT
>NW_011361235.1:0-1285 GCF_000735185.1 Notothenia coriiceps
ATTCACAAATAATCCTCTCTGGAAAATCCTAAATTATAGGATAGTTTGGCCATTAAAATGCTTTTTGATTCGATTTCTAGCGATAAGTATATTGTACTTTTAGAGCAGCGTCCATGCAAAGTTAGAGTCAACCCTCACGGGGTGAAAACATTATTTCCGGTCTCGAAGTTTTCATAATAAAACCGTATTCCCCTCAGTGTCAAATTATTTTAAAGCTATATCTGCAGTACTCATCTACTAAAAAACATCAGTTTACCATTGTTAATTACATGACATTAATTGGTTTAAATTGTGTACATTGCTTTTATGTTTTTCCCATAGGTTTTTCCATTTCGATTCTGAGAGACACATTTCTTTTTTCAGAGGTTTTGATAGGCTAAAACATTGAACTACCTATAATCCTCAGCTATCGTTGTAGCTCTGGGATTGGATGTTTTAGCCGCAATGCACGTTGGGATATGGTGTTTATGCAATGTGAAATCCGAATACATTTAAATTGTCTTTTTAAAAAATACTTTATTCCGAGTGTGCTTGCTTTTCTCTTTGAAAGTCATCACATAACGGCATTGTAATACACGGTTCAGCTGCATTAAATATAACATATCTGCCGTGGTTCTTTATTTATAGAGCCCTGATTAGAAGACCTTTGGACAAACTGGAAGAAATTCCTGCCGAAACTGAATATGTGACGTGGATCATAAATATATCAGCAATTAAACAACATCTTCAATTTCTTTACACGCAATATGTCTCCTTGCAGTATCAACACTAATTTGGCTGACTTTTATATTTGATCCAATTGGTAGATAGGCTATATTTACACCATAACGGTGCACAGCTGATAAGGACTTGTAGTTTTTAAAGATATTACTGATTTTCAACTGAGTCGAGAGAATAGTCAGGGGATTTGGGTGATGGGAGACACATCTATGGAATCAGAATTTCAAGAGCTTGCCATTAAATGACGGATATACCTTTCTGTCTATGATGCTTTACAAATCAGATATTAATGTATATAACTCAATATGTGAAATAGTATAGCAATGTCCTGTAAAATTATGTGAAAACATGAATAAAACTACACATCTTCAGATATACATACATACGTGTCCTACACTAATAATACAAAGTTATTATGGCATTGTATGCTGTGTGTTATTTGTCACATATTCAGAAACTACCTTTCCAACTCCTCACCAGTTGACTGTTAAAGGTCTATACAGGTTCATGGTACATAAGCTTCAAATCGAGAGACTGAAACTGTATTTTCCTTTACCGTTCTGTT
>NW_011361235.1:1330-6599 GCF_000735185.1 Notothenia coriiceps
TTATACTCATGCTTTACATAGACAGATCTGTAGATTCAGGTTATAATTTCACAATAACGGTGCACAGCTGATAGAAATGAACTATTGTATTTTAAAGATATTACTGATTTTCTTTGAATATAATAAGTAAATCTGAGTTGAGAGAATGAGTCCAGGGCTTTGGGTGATGGGGAGCCACATCTATGGAACACAATCAATTGCTTACATTAAATGATGGATATACCTTTCTGTCTGTGATGTTTTACAATCAGAATGTTGTATACACATTAATATTTTATGTTTTAACTAGAGCACTGCGTTTTTTTAACCCGCACCGCCTAAGTGGTTAAAGTACGTTATTGAATTTTGTTGTTGAATATGTAATATTTGATGAAAACATTTAAATATTAAGAGTAGCCTACATACAAAATAGGGGGAAAGTAGAAGGTCAATCATAGAAATATAGAATAGAAAATATCAAGAAGATACTGTAGTGATCTCTAAGATAAAACAGCTAGTGGAGGATGTCCAAAGATATTAATAGGAGGATGTGCAAAACAGACAAACTAATGAGGCTTTATTTAAACATTAAAGAATACTTTAAGTTAAGGTCTTCTTTTGAATAAGAACACAACTTTAGGGGTATCAACAGATAAATATTAAGCCAGACAAAGTACTTAGCGTCTATTGCACAGTTTATTTTGGCACTTGACAACCACCTACCCTGAATTTGTGTAACAAAAACATTTCCCAACTTGGGATCAATAAAGTATATCTTATCTTATCTTAATTTTTATAAAATGTTCCTCTGAACCATGACAAGTGCATTTTTCAGGCTTATCAATTAACAACAGGAGGGGTCACAGACATAAGCCCAGCTGTTAAATAAAGCTCTTCTGACCTTAGCTGTCATGTGGGTACAGTATATTAATGCTGCCCATTATGGACACAAGCAATTTTCACCCATTTATTAATTATATTTATTAAATTTGATAACACCAATGTGTTTCATATCCCCTAAACCTCCAGCGGGAGCACACAGTTTAATACTGGCAACTTCTAATTATGGGAAATACGAAAACGTCAATTAAAACTACAATTCCCAGTAGAGACGTGCCATAGAACATGTTGCGAAACACACTAGCTAGCATGTGTAGTTCTGGGGGGGGGCGGGGGAAGGGGGAGCTGGGCTGGACCCGTTCGAGTCCAGTTTTGGATAGTCTGCCGTGGTTACCTTCCATTTCCAAGATCTGTTTGACGCTCGGCGTAACCTTGTCGCACTACCACTCCAACATCCAATTACAGAGCTGGAGGACTAATCACGGGGTTTGTAATGAAAAGCAAGTTTGTAGTCCCAAACGGTAGCTGAGGATTCTGGGTAGTCTAGTGTCTTCGGAAACTCTGTACTGTCTAAACTCCGAAAAAACGATTTGTTTCTCCGAATCGAAGGTTAAAAACATAAAAGCATTGTACACAATTTAAACCAATCAATATTGTGTAATTAACAAAGATAAACTGATGTTTTTTAGTGGATGAGGAATGCAGATATCACTGTATAATCGTTTGACCAGTGAGGGGAATACTTCTGGTTTTATTATGAAAACTTCGAGACAGGAAATGACGCCAACTTTACATGGATGTTGCGTAAAGACATAGTACACGTTCTCCTGGCGAGACCCCAAATCATCTTTGTAATATCTATCAAACTATAGATCCTACACATCCACTGGACGTAGATTCTGAAAGAACAATATACACTTCTCGCTAGAAATCTAATCAAAAAGCATTTTAATGTCCAAACTATTCTACAATTTAGGATTTTCCAGAGAGGGTTATTTGTGAATATACGACCCTCCGGAGCGTTTGCAATTGCCACAAATTGTTGTTTCTTACACGACCACTACCGCAGGAAGCGCATGCAGCAGACCCTTCACGAGTCTTACCAGTTCTTATGCAACTCGCAAATATCTCTCTTCTCTCTTTTCTATCTCTCTCTTCTCTCATGTCTCTCTGTCTCTCTCAATGTTGGTGCGCAAATGCGCTTTTTTGAAATGATCCGGTGCTCCTTTTTTGGCGGTGGGTGCGCATGCGCACCTGCGCACCAGTTATGTGCAGCCCTGGTCATAACATCAGCTAGCTTGATTTTGCAAACATTAGCCATATTATTCTTGACCTAGCTAACTAATGAAAGCTGACCATTACACAACAGACTAATAACTCAAACTTTACTTGGTCAAACTTTTATTTTCAAGGTCAAGGATGAACTGTTATCCTTAAGGAAACCCTCATCAAAATAAAACGAGGTCATGCGGACGGTTTGACAGGTTTTACAGACTCTTGTGCATGTTTTTGGTGCAGCCAACGACGAGGAGAGCAGCATGGTGTCCAACGAGCCTGATGTTGAATACACTGAGGTGGTGCATCCCCGTCCACTGGATCCTGCCAGAGGTGATAAAAAAAAGGTTTTTTAATCCATTACCCAGCCTTCATCTCCCATCTTTCTGCTTCTCACCCTCCAAACTTTATTTTTGATAATATTTTGTCCTTCTATTTTTAACCAGTCTTCACAGTCTCTCTTATTTCATTACAAACCTCCCTGTAGAAAACATGTTGCTCTTCTTTGCCCACATTCTTTTACAGTTAAAACTCACACTTCCTGGGAGGGGCATAATTACCCATAATTAATACATATCCAAGTGTTTGTAACTGCAAAGATAACTGTTGGGATTTCCAGAAGCTATGCAGAAGTTATAAACAGGAAGGGTTGAGCTAATTGCCAGGCTGCTTTCTGATACCGGCCCCTTCTGCGTTAGGGCTGTGCTCAAAGTCCCCGGGCTGAAGATGGCAGTTACAGAATGGGCACATCCCGTCTACTTTTAGATATCTGCGTATGATAAATAAAAAGAACAGTACTACTCAAGATTGTCTTTTGATGTTCAAGCATGTGTTGTTTTTTACAGTCCCACCAAAAAAAGGCACGGACACAGTGTACAGCGAGCTCCAAAACTCTCCACATGGTGAGTTGTTATGTTGTCTTCTTAGTTGTTATCTTCTTTTTTTTGGCATTGAACATCGGATTACCTATGATAGGACCTTTAAAAAGCTTTACAGCTGCACTGAGGATATTTATAAGGTATTCAATGATTGTTTGTTAGGTGGAAGCGGATGTAAACCAGAATTATCCCTCAACTCTGGTTCTCCTTCAGCTCTGCTGAGCATTTCTTCTTCTTTCAGCTTCCTGTTTTGCTTTCCAGCTTGTGATATTACTGTTTTGGTTTAGTTCAGCCTTGTTTGTTAAAACGTATTCTTTCATAAACTGAAACTTGCCAAATATGTTTCAAGGGAAACATATTTTGTTTTTGATGTTGACATATCAAAAATATGTTTCTAATCATAAGTAAATCCTGCAGGTCACCCTTGAAAAAGAGATCTTTTGATCTCAAGGGGCTTTCACCTGGTTAAATAAAGGCTACAAACATCCTTAAAGGGGGAGGTGGGTGGAAGGAGTCAAACTAACACGTACAATGTACAAGGTTAACTATGTGTTAAAAGCTGCAAAGACAAATCTGTAAGTGACTATGTTTCGAAATGCAATTGATAACATGTTATTGTGTAGGATCCATGGTTGTTTAGTCTTACTGGCAATATACCCACTCGACATTATTTGCCCAACAGCCAGATACTGTATAGGATGGACAGTTTACCCTGGCCAACTAGAGAACCGTGACCATATGCTCCTATTGCTGGCAGGAACAGCCACTGGCTGGATGTCTCTATTAAGCAGTCCATCTGAGGCCTAATATTTCCTGTTCAACAATAACAAAAGAAACCCGAGTGGTTGAGAGAGGCATATGTCAGAGTAAGAGAAGGGATTCTAAATGTTGATTCAGATGTCAGGGACAGGACAGTCTATGGCTGAAACAAAGAAGAGGAACAATGAGTCAGCAGGCTTAGCCACATCATCGTATCTGCTCAATGACTAATGAATTTCTCTGAGGTGAGCCACACAACCCATAATAACATGTGATGCTTTTCCTTCAGGGGCCACTGACCATCATGACTATGTAAGTAGAAAGTTGAACCATTACATTATTTTTTATCATTTTAATGATGTGCTTTTTTTAATGAAAAATTGTTTCATAATATATGTTCATGCAGTTACCATACATCCACACTGCTAAACATAAATTATGATGACATGCAAAAAGTAATAATGTGGTGTAATGTAACTAAATAGCTTACAATTTAACTCATGTACTCTACTTTAGTACACTTTTGAGGGACTTGTTCTTGAGAAGCAATATACTATGTATAATATATTAGGCCTACTGTAGATTAAACTGGCATTAAATAAAAAACATAATTTAAGTGAATAAAAAATCAATTCATCACTGAACTTAATTCAATCATATAATGTATACTGTTCTGCAATATTTATACTTTTAACAATACAATAGCCTATTCTGCTAATTCGACGTTGTTACAACATGCTACGCAGCGGCAGAAACAAGAAAAGTTGGCATATAGAATTGACACGGAGAGGGAGAGAGACAGAGAGAGAGACACAGGTAAACAGAGAGAGACAGACACAGCACACAACAGGTGGCCTGCTGTGTCTCTATTGTCATACAAAACACCAGTGGCGAGCCGTGACTTTTATACCTAGGCCCTCTGACCCCCACCCCTTCCCTCGAGTTATTACGTCACAGTGTATACTTCAGCGGCCGGAATATCAAAACAACGGCCCGGGTGCAAAACGCATCAATGAAAGCGACCCTCTACGAAACAAAAAAAACACCTGTAAATAACCCTATTTGTGTTATTTGAAATTGAAAAGGATATTGCATTGTGTTTGTTACTTTCGTTGCAGTTGTATGTCTTAAGTGTAATTTGGCATGCTTTTATTTTGAAGGCGAGTTTACGCTGTTGACAGGAAGTTGTTGTTGCTATGGAAACAAGAAAAGTTTCACAGCGGGCAGAACTTGTCATAAAGTCCGCGATAATAACACCCACCCATTTAGAGGGAAGATATGATTGGTCAATTGTACTGTCATTTGACATTACTCTCTCGTTCAGTTACTATAGCTGGACCCTCTGTGAATTCATAGCTGGACCGCACAACAGCTCCTCTCTTCACAGTAACTCGCAGAGACGAGCTTCTTTCATTTAACCCTTCACATTCCAACAGAAACTGAATAGGCAGATTCGAAGGATTTATTCCTTTGGACATTTTATTTTTATTACAATTAAATCAAGTTATTTTGGTAAAACTGATGAAAAATATATCTAA
>NW_011361236.1:0-2878 GCF_000735185.1 Notothenia coriiceps
CAGACAGACAGACAGACAGACAGACAGACAGACAGACAGACAGACAGACAGACAGACAGACAGACAGACAGACAGACAGACAGACAGACAGACAGACAGACAGACAGACACACACACACACACACACACACATGCGCACACACACACGTGCACACACACCCACGTGCACACACACACACGTGCACACACACACACACACACACGTGCACACACACACACACGTGCACACACACACACACACACACACACACACACACACACACACACACACACACACACACACACACACACACACACACACACACACACACACACACACACAAGCTCATGTTATATTCAAACCACCAGACCGCAATCGATCCGGAGTGACAACAAGCAGAGAAACAAACAATCACACTTTCCTTTTTTCCTTTGGTGGAAAATCTAATATATTCTTTACTACCAGCCTTCAGTCTGCGAGCATAGGTATCGGACAAACAAGTCTCAATACACACTGTATGCTGTAACTCAATTTGGATACTTAGTGTGTGTTGTGATCGCTTTGCATTATCTTAAATCACAGATGGTAGCTGTACCCTCGACAAAAGAGACAATTGCTGCTGGTAGCTAGAGAGCTAGCTAGAAACGTTATTGTTTGCGTTATACTGCTTTTAGACCCCAGTATAGAGTTACGTGACCTACAGTAAGTAGAAGAACTCACTCAAAGCTGAAGAAAGTAAGTAGAGAAGTATGCAATTTAAGAAACACCAATAACTAGGGTTTGTGTTGTTGTGTTTTGCAGAAGCATTCATACAGTATCTCCCCAATTTAAAGTGGACCTATCATGCTATATGTGAAACATATATTGTAGGGCAATACCTTTACAAAACATGTCTGTGAAGTTTTTTTTTCAAAATCCCAAACAGATCTCCCGTTGTAGCCGTGCCTCATACTGCTCAAAACTCTCTTTTTAAACCCTGTTAGAGAAACGCAGATTTTGGGTCCTTAGCTTGAAAAAAAAGAAGAAGAGGAGGCGGAGCTAATGCCTGATCAGAATTCTACCGGAGATAAAGTTAAATTCTGCTGTGATAAAACACCATCCTGTTCTAAACCACATCAAGGATTATTTCTGAAACAGTATGGAGCTCAAATGCTTTTTCTCTTGTGGGTTTATCACAAGGTGAGCTCCTTTTTTTATTTCCTGCTTTTTAAACACATGTGCTCTCCAGTACAGGTTAGCTCTGAGTGTTATCGATGCTAATGTAAACAAAGACGAGATTACGTCCAAAACACGTCAGGCATTGTTTCTGATAGCAACTCTCTGTGGGTCCACCATCCGAAATTACGTCATATCGGCAGCAAATCTGTATCCGCGCGTTGTAGCCCCGTTTTTAAGAGATTTGGGTACGGAGGAAAAGAGAGAGGGTTTTATTTTCTGACGCTACGTGAGTTCGGGGACACATCTTAATGTATAAAGACATCACAAAGTGCATTTTGCATGATAGGTCCCCTTTAAGGAAAACACGTCTTCAATACAACCTGAGCAGTTTCTGCTCTCTGTGTTGATCTGACTGAGTGACCTCAGGCTTTTAAATACCTGCCGTTTACAGAACATTAATACGCTGAGTCCTTTAATGCTTTGCTCCTCCTTCTGGATTCACACTTAATAACTACATCACAGATGATTTTACAGAATGACTTAAACTATAACTCGTCTGCAGCCTCAGCACAGACCCCCCCCTCATAATCCTGTTTCTCTCGCTGCCATTTTACATTTCTCTCAAACCGAAGACCACCTTAGCTCTGGAGAATATTTAACGTCAAAACGTCACATTTGTCCGTGTGTAATTGCTTCATGTTTTCTAATCTGACTCTAAGACCCCCCTGCCTGACGTTAATGCGCCTCTGTGGGGATTAAAGCATGCAGGTGCTCAGATGTCAAAGCACATCTAATTATAAACAACTTTTATAATGTCACAGAAACACTTCTGCTATGTGTATACTGCAGTAAAAGTGTTTGTGCTTTAATCGTTTGTTTGTACGCATGATTACGGCAAACTACTGGCACCATTTTGATTGAAATTGGTGCCAGGAGATTGGAGGAAATGTGGAGCATTCACACAGAAAAAATGACTAGATGTATCCTACATTCAGGGTGGGTTTATCCATTATGCTTTACTCAAGAAATCAGCCTTGCCTTTCAGTTGCCTTCTAGTTAGCAATGCCTCAAATCCCAACAATGAACGTATGGAAGAGGCCGTATTCTGTTTTTTGGGGTTTTCCTTTTCCTGTAGTGTGTTTTTAGTGCTTTTATGTAAATGGTCTTAAAAAGGCATGTTTTTGTGTCTTCATTTATTTATAATGCATGTACAGAAAGCTAGTTTATTTTTGGAGAGATTGCATGTGCTGTATGGGCGAATACATTAAATGAATACAATATTTTGAGAATGGGTTAGATTGCACAAAAGATATAGAAAATGCTACGCAAATGAATTACACCAATTACACCACAAAAGAGATATTTCTCTTTGAAGTCAGAGGTGAGAGTAAAGAAAGCCAAAAGTAGACAGAGAAGATCAGAGGGTACATTTTGTCGGTGGGATTTGATTTGCGTGTTTCTCTGTGATAAATATTAAAGAGAGCTTCCCTTCACGAGAGGAGACGAGAAGCCAAGCGTGACGACACACACACACACACACACACACAGACACAGACACAGACACAGACACACACACACACACACACACATATGAACACACACACACCATGTGATTTCTTGATTAGTGCTGTAGTCACACCCTCCCACTCTCTCTGGTTGTTTGATCACAATCTTCCTCCTACTCCTGGGCTCCAGTCAAACAGAAACTTTCAGAAGATAATGCTTGCTCGACATGAAATC
>NW_011361237.1:0-2416 GCF_000735185.1 Notothenia coriiceps
GGGGGTGTCCTGGAAGAATACACACATGAATACTTATTATGACAACTGTGCAACATCTGTATCTTAAAAAATCATGTGATGTGATTCCGAAATGTCCTGAAAAGCTGCTAAAGTCATGTTATGTTGAGATTGTTTTCTCAGCTGCTGTAAGAATGATCTTTCATGGTGAAAACATGTGCATAATGAGACTAAATAAGTGTTTTTTGCACTTCCAGATACAAAGCCAATAAAGTGTAGAAAATGAAAGTGTTGCTCCCCTAAAATGTGATGTTGAAAGTAGAAGTTCATTCTTTACTTAACCAACAAAGATTTAATGAATGAACACCTGTAACATTTAATTATAATCTGCTTTAATGACCATACAGTTACAAAATATCTGTCACATATGACAAATGTGCATTTTATTTCCGTTACAAATCAAACTTCTGATGACATATTTACATACATCAACATGTATATACATTTAATGTAAAGAAATCTTTATTTTCATGAATTGATGAAGCTTTATTGTCTTGTGTTTGAGTGTGGACATGTGTATATAAGGGGGATTAAATATTAAGCCACTAAAATACCTATCTCGTTAAACTGTGACAAGTATGCAATAAAGAAAAATCAAAAAACCTGGAATAATCTGAAATATTATTCAACGCTTCCTATTCATACATTTCTATGTATCTGATACAACTTAAACATGTTGACCACGGGGGGGATCGAACAACCGACCCTCCACTTAATTATTCAATTACATTACATTCACAATTATGTATTCTCTGAGGCGCTGTTTACACGAGAATGCAAACGGTTGTATCTGCTACTTTTCTCTCGCCTATAGCCCGTTCGTTCACACGAGGCCGTAACGGAAACGGGGGGGGGGGGCAAACGGCTCTGTGTGTACGTCCTATACGATCATTTCCTGATAGATGAAGCCATAGCCACCTCTGCTGCTCACTGCTGTAGCATGGTCAGTAGCTAGTGTCAGTAGACCATGCTACAGATGTTAGTGCAAAATCTACAGTTCCTCACAACCATCAGCAACAAGTGGACATGGAGAATTACATGAATTACATGAACTGCTAAATCCACCGCGGGGCATAAACAGAAGGGCAACCATGGCAACCATGCCCGGGGGTCTTCTTCGCTGCTTTTGGTGTATTTTTGTCTGAGACACAACCAACCATTAAGGTAATAAGGGATGAAGAGTTTAAAAAAAAAAAAAAAGATAGTAGGAATTTTTCCGGCGTCCAACAATCTGTTTAGCCTAATAATAATAATGCATTTTATTTATAGAGCGCTTTTCTAGAAACTCAATGACACTTTACAGAGTCATTAAAATATAAAAAACACAACATTAATTACAGATAACAGTTTAAATGTAAATGTTGTCAATTAAAAATAAATGTAAAACTGACAGAAGCTGACAAAACCTCTGCACATTTGAGATATATCTCATTCAACATGAATCCATGAAGGATCCACATTAATACACAGTGGTTTTGGGTGTCGCTGTGAAATAAATCCTGCATGCTCATCAAATCCTGCATCTTGTTCTCAGCTCTGCTTCCTGTCCCTCCCGTCTGTATTCCTGGGGGTTTCTCTCTGGATCCCACCCTGTCCTTTAGCGCCTTCCTTCCTTCCTGTCCTCATCCTGTTTCCTCCCCTCTCCTCCTCACCCCTCCTCTCTCCTCTCACTTCCACCCTCTCAACACTTCCTGCCTTCACCCCCTGTGAAAATTCACAGCCAGGGTTATAAACGTCCTCTAAGTCACAATGTGAGTCAGAAATGTAATTCGTAAAAATAGCATAATTTTCTCCGATCCATCTGTTCATTAACCTGACGCATGCTTTATTTTTAAGCATACATTTTTAAATATTAGATATTAAATATCTGGTGAAAGTCGTTTTTTTTATTTCTCTATAAATGTCACTTTTTGTTGCCAGTGTTTTTTTGTTTCTTTGGTTTGTTATTTTGACACAGTTAAATAGCATTTTCCAGATCACACGTCTGAAAGTCCCGTATTCTCCCCAACAGTGGTGGAGGAAGTATTTTGATTCTTTATTTAAAGTGGAGCTATCATGCTATATTGGAAACATATTGTAGGCCAAAACATGTCTGTGAAGTGTTTTGCTTAACCCTTAGATGCACGAGTGACTGGACCCTACCCTCTTCCATAAGTGGGTCAAAAAGGATCCGCATTAGAATAATAATAATAATAATAATAATACATGGGACTTATATAGCGTTTTTCATAAAACTCAAAGACGAAGAATATGTGTTTTTATGCCATTTTTGTCATTTTGGTTGAGAAAAATCACTTGTATAATATTTAGTATTATATTTTGGTTCACACTAGAAATATTTTATATTTAATTTTTCACTTTTTATAATTTTATAATTCTTTTTTACATTTTGAAAAAA
>NW_011361238.1:0-12351 GCF_000735185.1 Notothenia coriiceps
AGCAGCGAAGGGGGGGGGGAGAGAGAAGTAATATGGTTTCCTGATAAAGCTGTGGAGAGTAGGCCTATGTGCTGCAGGGAGGTGGATGCACAACGCACCCAGGAACGAACGCTAGCTCCGGTCCTTTTTACTGTGGACTCGATGTCCTGACAGGCTGGTATTTGTGCAACCTGCACAAACACAATACTGCACCATGATTACAAATGGTGAAATACAATGTAAAACTACCGAAAAATACCAGCTCCTTAAAACACAACCGCTCTACTCAACGCAACTCTACTATACCCGCGGTCAGAGAGCGGAGATGTGTCCCCTGCATGATGTAATATGACGCGTTTGACGTATGACCTTAAAAAAAAGCCGTTTTTAAGAGCAGAGCTCAAAATTGCTCCTTTCCCTCTGAATTCCTGCCCTTATGTCTCGTAAAACATATCAAATCCTGCATTCACTTTTTTAATTGTAATTTTCAAGCAAGTTTAAGCATAAATGTAGAATAAATAAAAACCTGCAAGATGCTCTTTAACATTCATTTCCTTTTTCTTTTTTTTATGAACTGATAAATGCTTGAATATTTTCTAAAGCCTTAATTGATGTTGAATTAACAGTTCAAAGCTAAAACATAGTCAATGTTTAATGTACATAAGTGAATACAAAACAAATCCTAACATTTAGTTGGATGAAAAGAGCAATTTGATTGGTAATTTCAATTGTTCAACTAATGACACAAAGCACACTCTTTGATTTCATCATTCATTGCACAAGTACTACTTGAATTTAACTGTTCATTCAGAAAGGTGCCAAATTACACAAAAAAACGTTTTCAGTCATACAATTGACTCATCATTCCCTACAAATGTAATGTTAATTTGACTACTTCAATATTGAATGTCAGAGCACCTGAGATTTTTTTCCAGACATTTGTTCTTTGAAGTGCGCACACATGTCCTTACTTAGTGTAATACTTAATAGTAGACAAAGGATTGACAGGGAATGGAATCATAGAGGACTACATGCAGCAAAGGGCAACCAGCCAGTTAAACCCCACGGCCCCGTGGGCGGGGGCAAAATGCAACATCTTGCAAGAAACAGCGCCTGAGGGCTTCTTAACATTTAATAAACTATGAATGTGTCGTGCTCACTTAACGGGAAGAAACTCAGCTTTCAGACAATATTAACCATGTTTAGCTAAACGAAACACACGGGTAATAACAAAGGCTCTGAATTAGCCCTGAGCGAAAAAATGCTAACGCAATTAGCACAGAACTCAAGGTAAAATAACCTTATTACTTATCGGATCTGCACAACAAGATATCGATTAGCAAGCTGAGATTCCACAGATTCAGACATATAAGTATCGTCACTGAGCGATCAGAAATCGCGACATGGGAAGCAAAACCAGGCATCACACCACGTAGCATTACGGAGCAAACACGGGAGAAATTCTTACCTATGCTGTTGTTCTGATCAAAAATGGTGTTCAATGGCATTAAAACAATAAAAACGCTGTGTCTGTGTCACTTTGAAATGATTACTGATAATTCATCTTCATATTTATGTCAATAACGGAGATTTCATATTAGCCGCTACGAGAGTGTATGACAGCTTCCGGTTTTGGGCATTCTAGCTATGCATCACTCATTCACCAATGTGTAATGTTTAGATGGATTTTAGGAACTTCCCCTCGATTCTATTAGCTCTAACGGTTAAAAAGAGGTGTCAATCATCAAAATCCACCAAGGGGGGCCATAGATATGGAAAATGCACCCAAATGATGCCAGAAGTGTTTTTTTTTTCTAAATCTCTCTAAAAAGGTCAAATTTCACTTGTTTTGCATCAATCTTGATACAGGGTACTTATTATGTTATAGTTTGTATTCCTAAAGCTTTTATTCTACTATCCAGTCATTCAAAGGTGGTTTTCACTATAAGTAATGTTTTTTTGGACGGACACTATAATTTACATTTTTTTAGTATGTTCAATCTGAATTTACTTTAAAATAAAAAAATGTTATATTGATTCTGACTTTTCTACATCCAACTCACAGGTTTATCATTGCTTTGAGATAAAAGATGATTAATTTACCCATTTTAGAAGTGAAGATTTAGTCAATTGTTCCGGGAATGTAATTTTCCAGCCTGAGGCCTGAAAAACAGGCTCGGGGCTCAACAGGTATAATCCTACATTTATTCAAAATTACAATATGGTCAAGGGTTATATCCAATCACAGTATTTGATCAAACTAAATATGTGTATCATACTGAATGAAGTATTGTATTGCCGGAGAGAACCCCCCAATCTGCAAATAAAATAGATGATTCTCATAAAAAAAGACAATAATATTAATCACACAATGACAATTTAAATGTATTTTTAAATGATTATTTTGAATATTGTTTAATTGGTCTCACTGTTGCAAGAACACTACATGGAAGGTGCATAAAAAGAACACACAAACATTTAAGAAAAGTGTGCAGGTTAAAGCAAAAACATTAATACATTTACCCATTAAGCATGCACCACGCACACACACATGTACGCACTGAGGCCCTCTTCTAGTCCTCCTGCCATTGTCTCCTGACAGCATTTGTTCTTCTTTTCTACCATTGTCTAACCTGTCAAACCCTGCCAAAATATGTTTTCTGTCTCCCTGTGGCTCTGTGCACACAGACGCTACCTTCCAATTATCTGAAGAGAGGCAGACAGAAAACCGGGTTGATAAATCTGAAGAACTTTTGACAGTGAAATGTTTCACAAGGTGATTCCATTCCTTCTTTTTTCCTCCCTTTCTTACCTTTCTTCTTCATGTATCACTTTCCTGATCCTTTCTTATGCGTCACCTTTCTCAACCTTTAGTTGCCTCACTGCTCTTGTCTCTCTGTGTCTCTCAGACAGAGGCACATAGCACGCAAAAGGCTAGGCAGACGGTGTGCAAAAGGCAACTGGGTTCTAATTACTGAGTTTGCAGCCTCATTACTGTGTGTCTGTGTGTGCATGTATGGATGTGAATGTGGTGGGTTTCGTTTTTGCATGCTGTCTGACATGTGTGTTTCAGGTCTAGCCATCTGCTATTCCTCACCATCGTGCAGGAGAACAATGCCCTGGTTAGCTGAACACATTAATTAAGCTGGGGCCGTATTTGAAAAATAAAGAACAAGCGGATATCAGCACGCGTCGGTAGAAAGTGATGCTATAAATATTAATAACTGATGTATGCAACAACAAATGTGAATCCACTGCTTGTAAAATATTTCAAATGTTTTTCTTTTTAAATAGAAATAGAATAGAAAAGGCCAAAGTGAATACAGTTGAAAATACAAAGAATGCACACATTTAAATACTTAATACTCTTATAATAAAATGTTGAAGTAAGATTAACACAATTCCAAGACAACAACATAATAAATGACACAATTATGCAATATTAAACAGATCTACAAAGGCTGATATTTGAATATATTCATATGAAGAAGACCTATCATACACATTTTTAAAAAGTGCAAAATATTACGTTGTGACAAGGCTGGATATGTGGATTATGATATATATCACGAGAAAGCATGTTCGGGACCACAATATGAAACCATGTCCTTCTTGAAATCAATAGTTGAACAAATTCATTCTTTTCACATCAACAGTTTCAATTCAAATTTTAGAGGAAAGAGAAAATAATGTCAAAATTAACATTGAAGCGCACACATACATTGTAATCTTATTAAGATAATAGTTTCATATAACTGGAGTTAATCACTTTAATGTAAAGTGTGATGTTAAATCAAAACTGCAATATTCAAAGGACATTCCTTCGTTTTACATTGGATTTTATGAAAGATTTGAGTTAGTATAGGCATTTCATTTCAATTGAAACTACCAAATTCTGTATCACCCTATAGTGATATAATAATTTCATCACAAAATGATTGAATAAAAGAGGATAAATGATCATATTGATTCGTCGGTTAGCCCTGCATAATGAATTATGTCCACAGCTATATATAGACAGACAGTTCAGACTGCTGCTGTGCAGTGATTATTAATATTGATAGGATGTGTTGTATAATCATTAAAGCTCATATGTCTCCTTAGAGGCTAAGCTAATAGCAGAGAGCATTTACAGGGTTCCTAATGACACCACGAGGGCCATGCTATCGTTTCAAAACAATTGGGACAGGCGCCAAAGCACCGGCAGCGAAGGTGCACTTTTCTCGCTGGCTAATGACCATAAAGTGAATATACATCTCCTCTTTGTCCCGACAATCTATAGGAAAAAGCTCTTCTCCATCATGGCGGTAAACCACGGTGGAGATGATATAATGTGATCGTAAAAATGTGATGGAGCGAGGTGGAAACTCAGAGCTTTTTTCCCTATCAGTGATAATTTGTTTTCCCCAGGAGGTCCCCCAGCACGAGTTTTACCCGTGCCTCGACTGCTTGGCTCCCAGCATGCAATGGGGTGCAATAAGTGCACAGCTCTGGTTCATATCCGTCATTGTAATGGTTTCTGTCCCCACTTGGAGGCCTCTGGCCACTGACAAATAAGAAAGGAGTAATTTATTTGCATTGCTCCGTTATAATATATTCTTAGCCCAGTCTTGTCTACAGTGAATACTGATTTTTTTTTGTCTGCATCCCAATGCCTACAGGCAAATTATTTTCAACTTGTAGTTAATTCTGATTGTACATCATGTACTGCTTACATATTATCAAGAAAAAAAGGCTTTTGTTAAAAAATATATATTTAGCTGTTGTTCTATTTAGGCAAAGCACACTCTTGTGGTCTTGAATTGCCCAAAGTTGTTTATAGAATAAAGGATAAGCTATCCTTTATTCATAAACCCCACGAAGAATCTTAGGAATCCAAACAAACAATTAAGCAAAAGACAAAAAAGCCACTATGCATAACAAAACAAACAAAACAAAAACACTTATCAATGAATAAAAGTGGACATCATGTAAAAACTCTAATGTCAATTTGTATTGCCAACAAATCAGGGCCTGGTGTTTTCCACACACACCCCACTAAGCAGCCATGTACAGTTACAGTTAGAATCCACACAAAACCATTTAAACTGCTTAAAAGAATACAACACTATATGTTAATGTTACAATATTAACACCATCGTAAATTATACGTTCTCTTAAATAAAATTAGTAGCCAGCACATAATGGCACCACTGACAAGAAAAAGTGCAAGAAGACAACATTTTAGCAGATGTTGGCCCGAAAAACGTGCATGCAGCTGCAGATAGGCAATGTCAAAAGGGATCCGCAACAGCTTGAATAAGTCCATGAAAGCATCGTGGAAATAACCTTAATAACACAAGTGCGTCACGTATGGCGGCGACGGTAACTTAATCCCATTCTGTATCTCTGCCAGGTGAATTTCAGCGGACAAATGATTGTCACTTACTCCATAATGTCGGGAGGTATTTTTATGCATCACGGTCAACTCCACCCTGTCTCGTTTTAAAGCAACGCGCTGTTTCACTCTTGGCTCAGTTTGGATAGCTGCATCCAAACTTCTCCGTGCATCCATGACAGACACATCTGACGTATGAGCCTAGAACAACCAATCAAGAGACGGGGTTGACTCGGGTCCTTTAACGTTGAATGATTAGTAAAAACAACACACATATTTAATAATGTTTTTTAAGTAAGCTGTGCAATCATTAAGGGTTGTACAATTGTCTTTGAAAAAAGTGGGAGAGATTATTATAATTTTTTTATTTTACCTTTTTTTTTTTTTTACTTAAGACATTCATTTAAAGTGAACCAGCTCTTTTCCTAAGGTTAACATCTGACGTGTTTATCCTCTTACTGGATTACTTGAGTACTCCTGCTGTACAACCATTTAGTTAACTAAAAACTGCTTTTTGGTCCACCACCACAAACTACCACCTTTTTTGTTTGTTTTACTACTGCAGAGATGAGCTCATCTATCTTTAGGAATCTCATCCTATTACAATATTGAATCCCAGTGGTGCAAGAGGTACCTACGTGTTATTAGTAGAGGACAGGGCGAAGGTGGTGCAGCACATTAGGCCTTCATGCAGGAGACCAGAGTTTGCATCCTGTCACAGAGCTGCTATTAACATTCACAAGAGGAGAGGGGGGAGAACACATGACAGCCTCACCACACAACACACACACAGATCAAGTGAATCGTGTTGATGCCTCCCAAGAGTGACAGGAAGCTCGCTAAATGAAAGCTCAGTACTCTTTAATGCTTTAATAATTGACATTTTGCCTTTGAGGGAGTCAAAGTCAACTAAAGTTGTTAAATAATACACAACCTAGTGCTTCTCCTGTAGTTTAACCTTCATCCAAGAACAGCACAGTCTTGGCAGGAGACACAAAGAAGAACACAATTTGCCTGAGGAATCTCTGGCGTGACAGACAAAGTGATGGATAAGAAAGAAAATATCAGACGGGGTTAAAGAAAGTATTTGACCTAAATATGTAAGACCATGACATTTTTTCCTACCTTTTTCCATTAATCATGACCATAAAATGTAGGCTTACCACAGCCAATGCATAAGTTGGAACACATTATCACAAATTGTTCACAAATTGGGTATTCAATGCCATGATTTAAACTTAAATAGACCTACATTATTCTCATTTAGAATTTTTTATGATTCCTAGAAGGCCTTTACACTTTTTCACATACAGCTATGTAATGTTGGAATGCTGACATGTGAAAGACCTCAAACACATCACAAATATAGTCATCAAGCCCATCATAGTTTCCAACTAAAACTTTAAACAGATGCAAGACAGGACTCACTCAACATAGTTGAATGACAGCTTTGTTTTTTTTCCTGCTTCTTTAGTGTCTATTGATGCTTCACTGAGGCTGGTTACCTCAGCTTCAGGCAACATGCTTTAAAGGCACCACTCACCAACTTGAGCTGCTTGATGATTGACAGGTCAACAACATTACAAAATGAAGATGAAGAAGGTGGGATTTGCATGTGTCTTGAGGCGATAATGCCCATATTTAACTGTACAAGTACTGTGGTTGATTTAATACTTTTTTCAGGCTTTTAAAGTAACAGCTGATAATGTAGATGGGAAGACAGAGAGAGGGGAAAGAGAGATGAAGAGAAATTCAATGGACTTTTGGCGGGGGAGCAAGATGAGAAAATATGGCGGTCAGACAGAGAAGAGAAAGTGAGCAGGAAGAAAAGAGATGGATGTAGCAAAGTGAAAGCTGGACAAGAGAGACCTTTATTCTCTCATATGTGACAACATAATTGGGAGAGGAAAGATTATGTTCAGGAGAAAGAGAGACCCATGCAAAATGTCTTCGCAAAAACTAAATCGTAAGAAAATATGTCGATTTGGGAGGATCTTTTTTGTTTGTTGGCTATAGTACAGCTGGGAAATAACATATGCACTTGTATAGCCATTTTCTCTTCTTTCTGTGAACACCAAATGTATAAAATTCATGAAAAAGATTCAAGAGTTGTTGAACCAGGGAATCCGGCAGCATGTTCATTAAATCTTACGACTTTGTTATGGCAATATGTTCCACCATCTGGATTTATTGGTTTAATTTATCAGGAAAACCATGTTATTCTTTTGGCTTCAATTTTTCTTATCTGTTTTTTTACTTTACGCAACAATCTTTATCTTTTGAGTTTTCTTTTGTTTAGAGTTGCATTTAAAGTCAAATTACTTCAACGTGTTGCTGAAATCAGTATCTTAAAATACTTGGTTCAATATCGGGAAAGTTTCAGAGGAACTCAATTTACTTCTACATGTTTCTCAATTCCTATACAGAGCTTCAGGACTTAGAAACACACATAAATAACCTGAGATAAGGTGGAAGGTTCAGCTTTGAACACAGACAAATACGCAAACATTATATGTAATGGCCTTCATGGTCACTGACAGCATTCATTTAACCTTGGTATACTCATCGATACACGCTTGACCTTCACCACATAAAGGCTTTCATCACACACCCACGTTACAGGCCTCACAGTTGTAAGGTAGTTCACTCACACTACACATGTTGTACATTTCTCATCAAACTTCTCAATATTTGTGTTTGAAACATGTTTTATATGTATCTTACAATAATTACATAAATCCAACCCTAGTTTAGTATGTGATACACTATTGCACGTATCTGTCAGTTATAGGAATTGGTGCCTTTTATGAAGCATTTCTCTCTTTAAGGACTGATTTTCATTACTAAATATGTTATTTTAGTGAGACTTTACATTTCTATGTTACCTGCTATCATGACTGAATGTTATATTGTACAGAAAGCCAGGTATCCATACAGAATAAAACTAAAATACAAGAAAGGTCCACTTTAGATTGGACATCTAAAGTGGACCATCTAAAACATCTAACAAGTTTATTTTCCAACTTCCGCTGAACATTGGTGCTCTTATCCTTTCTTCTATAATAGAACACAGAGTTTTTGAAGGAACAAAACCACTCACCCAAGGCAACGCAGAGACCAGACGGATCCTCTGCATTACAATTGAGCCTTGTGAATTTGTTCTTTACACAGAGCATTTTTTATGGAGAGCCCCATCCGTTGCTGTTAACTAAAGTCATATGCAGAAAAGACTCAGTTCTGCTCTGTAGGAATATAGAGGAGTGACTCTACTGTTGTTAACTGCATCAAAAATGATGTGTATGAGTGTGTGTGCATCATTAGCAAAGTGTAATCAATCCAAATTAATATACCAATTTCAACATGTCTTGGCACCAGAGGAGCAAAATTTAAAAATGAAGCATATGCAGGGTTGCTGAAGTAGCTTTCCCATTGTTAATGCTTTGTTAACTTATAGGATGTAGCAAGTTACGGTAAGAACAATATTGTCTTTTTGGTTAAGACATTTGGAACCATTCCGTTTGTTCGCACCATACAATTTGACATCCAGTGATGACATATATTGCTGCCAATTAGCATTTTACAAGCTTTACCCACCGGATTACAGACATAGGTCCAGGAAGGAATGTTTCTAACAAAGCCCCAACTCAAATTCACATATATATATTTGGAAATGTCCATTATGCTGGAATTCTATTTTTTTCACTAACCTGCCAACTGGTTCCCTTTTTGCTTTTAATCCCTGTAAAGAAATGTTATCGCAACACAGCATGAGTCAAACATAAGGGTACCGCTCCCACGTGTGATCACAATACTGTAAGAGGCTTTAGGTGCAGGTGAGAAACAATAGGATGTGATTTTATCCAATCCTCAAAAAAAAAAAATTCTCATACTGATGAATGAATACTCGTTCACATGCAGCACTGATGGACTGAACGCATCAGAGCGTGTTCTCGCCCACGTCATAATCCCACTCCATCTGACAACACTGCATTTAAATAAAACCCTACTCGGATATGCTGGTCAGAAAAACATCCATTGAGCGCCATAAGCATAAAGATAGCATTATATAACCAATAAATGTGCTTAAGTGGATGATGTATACCCTTTTCCCATGCTTAAGAGTGCTTTCTCACACGCTAATCGACACACCTGCTGGTAGCATAGAAAGCTATAGTGAGAATCAATTGATTAAATATGCAATTGAGGGTTTTGTCAGAAAAAGGATTACCTAATTCAGCTCTAACTGCAAATTAACACTTTGGTGCAATGTTTTCTGGTCCTAACGTATTTGAGTGCACACTTGAGAAACATAGTATTCATGTATATTTACAAAACATTCTCTATGCTCTTTTAAACTCGGTATGAATGTAATATTGCCCTATTTATGTTGTCTTTATGGCTGTAAGGCTTATTTTATGTTGGTCCCTTATAGGGCCCTATTAAAAAATATTTTAATCGCAGTGAAACTAAAAGGTTTAAATAAAAACAATTGTAGAATAGATATCCGTTGTGCATCTCGGCTGGATGACTCATTTTACAGATAGGGCCAAATCCACATTATCTAAAGGTGACATGGAACTGAACCTATCATTTACAGAGGTTGGTTGTTGAAACTACATATCCTTAGAAAGTATTTTTTATTTAGTTTTTAACTTCTAAAATGAGTGGTGCAAAGCAGTGTCACAAATAAAAGTTTACTACCAAAATGTTTTAATTTCAAAATAATCACGATGCATCATCAGCTGATTTGCTCACAGAGGTAAATTAAATCAACACAGAGCTATGGCATGGATTATAATTATTTATTTATTTAAGCTATTATTTTATTTGTAGGGTAATTGTAGTTGTTAAGTAGCCATTGTTTAGCTATGGAATCCTAAAAACTACTTTTTTTTCAAGGGAACTTGAAATCCACTGTTAAATGTGTCATCTTAAAAGTTGAATACTTTAGATTTATTGCAAGGGCACTGTGCGAGAACCGGTATTGACAGAAGACTATATATATCACCCCCACACACACCATATTAAGTGTATTATTGGTCTATTAGTGGTGTTGTGCTGACTGCCCTGGCTCTCAGTTTGATTGTGCTGAATTCCAGCCAATCAATCTTACATGCCCGGGGCGTCATTTACTGCCTGCATTGTCTTCCAGACAGGAATATGGTGGGTGATGGTGGTGGATTAGCTTATGCCATGCTTGTTAAAACCTTTTATTCTCTATAATCATCTGTCCCTGGGACACACAAAACTTCCTTAATTAGAATCCAAGACTTTATTTCCCTCCCTCAGTCTTTTAATTCTACATCGTAAAATTCAAGGCAAGAGCCTCGAGTCAAAATTAACTTCTTTTTTTTTGGCAATAGAGTAGGAGCGGAGCACCTGTGCAGGTCAGAGGAGGCAGCTTACAGGCGCTGGTGTTATGGCCGCAGGCGAGAGAGGCCATGAGAGGAGGAAATGAGTGTTGGAGTGTTTTAATAAGGGCTCTTTCTGAAGCACTTTTGCTTTATTCAGTTCCCTGTAGTGGAGAGGCAGGATTGATCAACCCATCTGGAAGAACGTTTGCCCTTTGGAGAAGATGACATGAGGCTGGCAAAGAGTCCTCGTATACTGCGGCGCTTTCAACGATTATTGCAAATGTTCTGAACATTTGAAGAGTCAGTTAGCAAAGTGTTTGAACATTTTGCTCCTATATAAATGCTGCAATGTTGCACTTAAAGCTTTTATCTGTGTTTTCATAATGTGCTTAGATCGTGCTGCGTAAACGTAAATCGAGAATCTTTTCCCTTCCATCATTAGATAACCTTTTTAAGGCGTGGGTCTTATAAAAAAGCTTTTTCATCTCCCTTACCTGATTATTATCTTTTACCAGACATCAATGAATTATTAATAATACTTTCTTCAATAAATTGCATTTTCCTCTTTTTCTCCATCAGAAGATGCAAGGTAGTAAAGGGTTTATTTGTCAGTAAATGCAAGTTTTTCTCTAATCTGTACATTTTAAGGGTATAATTCACCATAAATATTTGTGACAATAAGTGATAAATGCATGAAGAAGAAACTTTACAAGTTTAACTGTCAGACGACACGTGCAGAGAGAGGATGACTTTTAGTTTTGCACTTTTTCCGTTTTTACAGGGAACTAAAGCTGCTCTTCAACCAATCCACCGGATTTCTACTGTTGGGAAAAAAAGGAGAGGAAGATTGTGTGCACTCTTCTGCTGCAGAGGTGAAAGACTCACAGACTCACAGTGATAGAGAAACACTGCTTGTTTCTTTGTCAGGACAAAGTTGATGTTCACCCAGACCCTCGTGTGTTTGGTGGCATCTGACAGGAAGCTGCTAAATCACCGCAAATACAGTAGAGATCAGCGGACTCACAACATGTATCACCACTGACTGGACTACTATGTAATATCAGTTACAATAGCTTCTTCACTCGAGCATTATTAACACATTATTCTGAGGAGGTTTAGAAGGGTTGACAAAGAGCCTGACATGTGTACAGAACTTTCTAGATCAGCGGTTTTCAAAGTGCGAGGCGCACCTCACTGGGGGGGCGCCAGAGAGCTTCAGGGGAGGCGCAGCATGAGAAAAAAAATAACGAGAACAAGATGAGTAAAGTGTCACTTGCACAATTTTGGCTGTCTGTGGAGACCAAGTTCCCCCATCTCGCGAAAAAGGCTGTAAAAGTGCTCATTCCCTTCATCTCCACCTACCTGTGTGAGTGCGGGTTTTCCGCATTGACTTTGATCAAAAGAAAGTAAGCCTACCAGTAAGGCTGCAGCCAGAGGATGATCTGCGTTTATTCCTGTCTACATTGCATACCCGCCAGAGTCCTGCACAGGTCTGATTTTCAAGACCCGCTCCCGCCCCGTACCCGGGACCTGCAATACCGAACCCGCCCTGCCACCCGTACATATTTCCAATTAGTTCCGCAAACCGACCCGACCCGTCGGCACAAGATCTGCAAACCGACCCGGACCCGCATATCCTAG
>NW_011361239.1:0-2404 GCF_000735185.1 Notothenia coriiceps
AAGAAACGAAGTGAGTAGCCTACAAGATTGAAGCTGGTCAGATAACGAACGAGTAAATGAAAACAGAATGAGGCGGAGAAGTGTGTGTGTGTGTGTGGGGGGGGGGGGGGGGTGTGTGAGATTAAAATAGCACAATTGCTTTTACAATAAATAAACATTGAATGTGTTTAATTGAATAGTACAGGGGTTTAACGTTAGTGGCAGGTTGTGTGTGAGAGAGAATAAATAAGACAGCCCAATATTTAAAAAAATTGTTATTCTTTTCCTCCGCATATTTAGCATATTTCGCAACTTTCCGCATATTTCGCAACTTCCCGCAATTTCACCGCATAAAATCACATAAAAACTCAGCATGTTTAATCGCATAATCAAGGATTTTAGCACGCATAATCAAGGATTTTAGCCCGCATAATCAAGGATTTTTGCCCGCGTTTTTCTGGAGGGTCCATAAAATGCTGTACAAATCAGATTTATTATATAATAAAGAAACCTTTTCAGAGTAAAAAAAATTGTTATTGAAAAACATTGGAATTTTTTTTTTTCTCCTTTTATTATTCAATATCGCGATAAATGCCGTACCGTGGACTTGTTATCGCGATATTATCGTACCGTGAGTTTTTGGTATCGTTACATCCCTAGTATATAATATATCAGAGATACACAACCTGCTTTGCCGGAGGCAACCTTTGCTCAATTACCATGTGTTCCTCCTTTGGGATCCGGGAACTTTTTATTATAAACAAGCTCTATTGGTCTATTTCCCATGTTTTATTTTAGAAATTCCCATTATACAATCACAATTGGGACAATCTATATGAGAAGATATGCATCTGAAGCTGTTCTGTATCCGACAAAATGCCAAATCAATTCATTAACAACAATACCATGGCATTCTTTAGTTTCCAACTATCCATACACAAACACAAACACGAGAATAAGTCATCTTTTGCAACTATATGAAAAACATCATTCTGATCGCTCATCCACAAAAGATCAATGTTCTTAACCACAAATCATTAAGTAGTTGAGAAAGTGATTCTTGCTACAGCACATCGATGCACCTTTTATTGAAAAGGTTGTGTGGAAATAACTAAAGCTGTTTTTCCTTGTTGCCGCAGTGAGATAGAATATGACTGTGAATTTCGTTTTTATAAAGTTGTATAAATGCTGATGCTGTTGTCACATTGACAGAGTAGACATACACCATATACACAAAAGTATTGGGACACTTACACTTAATTGTATGTGGTATTATTGCAAAGTGGAAACGTTTAGGAACCACAGCAACTCGGCCATGAAGTGACAGACCACGTGAAGTTACGGAGTGGGGTCGCCGAGTGCTGAGGCGCATAGTGCGTAAAAGTGGCCAAAGCTCTGCTGACTCAATAACTGCAGAGTTCCAAACTAGCTCTGGCATTGATATCAGCACAAAAACTGTGCGCTGGTAGCTTCATGGCATGGGTTTTCATGGCCAAGCAGCTGCATGTAAGCCTTACATCACCAAGCACAATGCCAAGCGTTGGATGGAGTGGTGTAAAGCATGCCGCCACTGGACTCTGGAGCAGTGGACACGTGTTCTGTGGAGTGACCAATCACGCTTCTCTATCTAGCAGTCTGATGGACGAGTCTGGGTCTGGCGAATGCCAGGAGAACGTTACCTGCCTGGGGGTTGGCCTAGGCCCCTTATTTTGAGTGAAGGGGATTCTTAATGCTTCATCTTACCAAGTCATTTTGGACAATTCTATGCTTCCAACTTTGGAAGGCCCTGTTCTGTTCAAGCATGACTGTGTCCCAGTGCACAAAGCAAGGTCCATAAAAGCATGGTTGGATGAGTTTGGTGTGGAAGAACTTAACTGGCCCGCATAGAGCCCTGACCTCAACCCTAGTGAACACCTTTGTGATGAACTAGAACAGAGATTGAGAGCCAGCCCCCTTCGTCCAACATCAGTGTCTGACCCCACAAATACTCTTCTGAATGGGCAAAGATTCCAACAAACACACTCCAAAATCTTGTAGAAAGCCTTCCCAGAAGAGTGGAAGCTGTTGTCGCTGCAAAGGGGGGACCAACTTCATATTAATGCCTAAGAATTTGGAATGGGATGTCATAAAAGCTCATGTAGGAGCAATGTGTAGGTGGCCCAATACTTTTGTCTATAGTGTACCTTCAGACAGTAAGTGGCTCTTACCACAGACTAGTTTCTGACATAGTTATGCTATTAGAGGAGTAAAGATTACAAATGAATCTTGGTGGGCGAGAGCAGCCAAATCTTTAGGACATCTGGCCATGAATGTGTGTTAAACTTCCTCCTGGTGTGGTGTCAATTATATTTTGGTCTATGGCAAATGCTTGTTTGGGTGCACTTACACTTTAAATAGCTACCAAATCCAACCAAGATGTATGAGG
>NW_011361240.1:0-2087 GCF_000735185.1 Notothenia coriiceps
ATGTGAGTCCAGGTACACAGCACTAGTGCTGATGCTGTTTGCGGTTCTAGAGTTAACAGAAATTTAAATTAAATATGTGGCAAATGCCATATATGATTTTCTTACCTGGAATTCTGCCTTTTTGAACAGACTTTTTGATTGAGTCCTAGCTATATTGTCTGCAGTTCTAGGGTTAATATGAATCTAATATGATTGTCATCGGTCTAAAATAGATTTCAAATGATTAACTGTGTATGTAATGAAGATCATAGTGTGGGTTGAATCCATTTTCATAACCACTGTCTTTTAACTGATTTAAATGCGGAAACTGGGCTTATTCATCAGAATTTCGTATGACTTGACTTGACTTGCTTGATCTGAGCAATGACTTGACTTGACTTGCTTGACTCTCACCACAGTGACTTGGGACTTGCTTGATACTTGTAGGTCAAGACTTGAGACTTGCTCATGACTTACACATGTAGGACTTACTCCCACCTCTGCCTCATGGTTATTTATGTCCCTCTGTACTCATTTTGCTTCTCTTTGTGGTCATTTTGCTAAACTTTTAGGTCATGTTCCAACACTGCTGTGACCCCCAAGAAATGTCCAAGATATCAATATTAGTGCTGTCAAATGATTAATGTTTAACATTCTAGTATTTAGTTGTATTTTTTGGGATAGAAACAAATACACATGTAGAGTCTAAATAAAGAAATGCATGACAAACTAGTCAGAGAAATCCGTTTTTTCATTAGATTAAGCATTAAGGTTAGAAGATGAATCGTGTGCGTTGATGTGTTAATGTTGACAGCCCGAGTCAATATCTCAGCTCCCATGCCATGAGGAATATGTGCAAGTTAAAAGAATGGATGTCGGATCCAGTGATTGAAGGCCGGAATGTCACCGAGAGAAAACTGGGGATTAGAAATGCTTGCATAGGTATAGAAATGAAAACTGATTGGACAGAAAAATACATTTTTGTCAGCAAATCCAGCACTTTTATGTAAATTCTTGTGAGCAATATTTCATATATTCACACATCTGTCATCTCAGTCAGACCTCAGATATCAAGCATGCAAAAACAGAGTTTGCCAGACTGAGGCAATGATTTGCATAGGAAATGGACACGTGATTGGCTGAAAGTGATGAATAAACAAATAAGTTGGATCTGAGGCTTAGACTCGGACCTCAGCAAAAACAATTTATCTTAACAAGATTGGATTGGACAGCAATGAATGAATAGAATCTGTCTTTTTCTTCTCCAAAATATGTAGTCTGTATAGAACAACAAGAACTAGTCAGCAGTCCCTTTTAACTTTGATTGTTTGTCTTTTAGTTTTAGGATTATTATAAAACGAAATGTAAAGAGCTGTTTTATTGGGAGAGATAATACATGCAGGGGAAAATTGAAAAATGATTTCTTTTTTTTATCAAATGTTTTTATTCACACACATTTAGTAAATAACAAAGTACAATCACAACACAAATTACAACAAATACAGAAAAACAAACAATAACAACAATCTGACAAGAGGACAAAACTAAGAAAAAAATAATAATAATAAAATAAACCCATAAACCGATATTGGACTCCTTAACTCCAATCACGCGTGCAGTAGACAGTTCCATGTAGACTACGTCAAGAAACATTAGTAACCAGCAGGTCACTGAGAGCTTGTCGGGTTGTTTCCACCTCATAGCAACTAATTTCTTGGCAGCCGTAAGGCCAGCATAGAGAGGTATTTTCTGGTACCCAGTAGCCGGCAGCTGAGATAAGTCATTTAAAAGAAAAACAGACACAGATACAGGTACAGTCAAAGAAAATATGTCGGACAACTTAGAGGAGACCCCGTTCCAAAAGCGAGCAACAGGCGGGCATTCCCAGAACATATGGAGAAATGTACCAGGAGCCCCCATGGAGCACAGGGTACACCGAGCATCTGCCAGAAGACCCATCACATGCAGCCGCCTGGGTGTCAGGTAAGTTCTATGCGCATAGTTCAGGTGGATTTGTTGGTGGTCGGGATTGCGAGACGCCTGACGAATGTTAGCCCAGACTGAATCCCAGTTAAAATCAGGTCTCAATTCTGGGACATCCTTCCTCC
>NW_011361241.1:0-2100 GCF_000735185.1 Notothenia coriiceps
GGGGGACCCTCGGGATTAAGAGGTTAGCAGCTAGCGGCTAACTAGTAATTATGCTAATTTACACATCAATCGTTATGTACTTTTATATTACGCTGATGTAACAGGATCTAGTGATATCCAAGCAACAGAGCTTAATTTAGCATGATAATTATGTGGGTTGTACATGAAACCACTTGGTAATATATAAAAATATATGTATTTTGAGTTATGATCAATTGTGAGTTAAATCTTTATCTAAAAAGTAAAGCTGATGATGGATTACCGTGGTGGAGTTAAAATAACAATAGCCTATTTCTCTTTGAAATGTGATGGAGTAAAAGGATAGTAACTGTGATTATTCATGTTAAGTACCCCACAAGTAACTAAAACGCATAGTACTCGAAGGAAACCCTGCTGAAAAAAACAGCTTAGACCAACAAGGCTTGTCTGGCTGGTAAACCATCCTGACCAGCCAGTCAATATTAGGCTGGATTAGTTTGCTGGTTTAGAGGGCTTTTGGACACTTTAGCTGGTCAGGATAGTTGGTTTGGTCACGGTGGTCTAGCTGGTCACCATTAGCTGGTCGGGGTAGGTGGTTTAGCTGGTAAAAGCTGGTGGTCACAGTGGTCTAGCTGGTCAGGATAGCTGGTTTGATCACAGTGATCTAGCTGGTCACCATTAGCTGGTCGGGATGGCTGGTTTAGCTGGTAAAAGCTGGTGGTCACTGTTCTAGCTGGTCACCATTAGCTGGTCGGACTGGTATGATCTTGAGTAGAACTTTAGCTGGGATTACTTGATGGTTAAGCTGGTCATATATGATGATGAAACACTCTCACCCAATTGCAGTAGCTCAATGAACATCTATCATTTCAGATCAGAGCACCTACCTTACCAGAAAGGTACCAGAATGTATTGTCTGTAAATAAATACTCATACATCAAATGATTAGAAGCAGGAAAATAATTTATGAACATTAACACACATTTGAAAACATTTTCAAAACACCCATTACTTCATATTTTTAAGCAATTTCCTTCAACTGTTTCTTTCCGCATTTCACAAGGTCCTGTATTTTTTGTGAAATGTCGTAACCGGCCAACTTCCCCTTCTCGGTCTTCTCCACGTTTTGTGAATTCAGCAATCCTCTGAAGCACTCTTGAAAAGAGAAAGGAAAAACACATTAATTTTATACATGAATATGTGTCCCCGGTAGGGATGGGAATTTAAAAGCAAATGTATATTCGAATATTCGACCCCCCAAAAAACGGTTAACCGAAATGTACATATGCTATATAAAAAAAATTGGGTAAAAAAAAAAAATATATATATATATATATACATGTTCAAATAAGTGTAGAAACCAAGTCGAATTTGTCAAATTTATTGAACTAGTGATCAAAGTTTGACAGCTAGGCCTACAGCTTTCATGTGCGGAGGTGATTCACAATCAGCCCAGCTGTAGAGAAGACCCTCTCAGCTGGAACGGAGGTTGCGGGTATAGCAAGGTATAGCATGTATATATAAGTTTAATTTGGCATAGTTTGACCTCTACACCGCACTCACTAACCTGGTCGAAATATACACACATTACTCCTTTTTGATGCCATGTCTGTTGTGTAGGACTCTTCTTAGAGTGTAAATAATTACCGGACTATGACTGGTAAAATATGTTGAATACCGGCAAAACTAAATCTCTCCTGTCAAAATGTCTATGTACTTTGCCGCCACACACGGTTGCCAAGCAGCGCTTATTGTTGTTTAGGCTGGCCACTCATGTGTCGCGAGTGTTGACAGGGGGCGGGGGAGCACGCTCATGAACTGTTAGCGCCGGAACCTCGCAACGGCTGCGGAGCGCATTTGCGCCACATTTGGGTCTAAGATGAGGTTTGAGTCTGCGTGATCTGCGTGTAGGGAGGGGCAGCAGCCATATCATTGGCTAGAACTAGCTAGATCTGATGGATTTGGACATAAACACGAGTGAAGTATAACCGAACGCGAGAGAGAGAGACCAGGACCTGCAGCTCTGCCCGCTGTGAGGGACCGGTGAGGGGAGGAAAACACACCTTTAGACATCAACTAACATTTAGCTATGGCACTGTCGTATATATATACTTTGAATTT
>NW_011361242.1:0-5937 GCF_000735185.1 Notothenia coriiceps
TTTCCCAAGCTAGAGTAGATGTCATATTATTTCAGAGCTGTTAACATGGGGATCGCAAATTCTCTTTATACAGCCATGACGTAGTTTCACAGAGCTACGTTGATGTGGAAGTAGGGCTGGGCGATATATCGAGTTTACACAATACATCATGGATTGCACTCCATGCGATGTCGTAAATGACCACATCGTGAACATCGAGTATTATGTTGTCAAATCAATTTTCCCGCCGCGGCCAAAATGAGCTTTCCTTTCTCCCTCATAGACACAGTCACACACGCAGGCACACACGCAGGCCCCGTCTAACTTGCACACAAACATTACACACATGCACAGTGACAGAGAGCAGGGCTCGACATTATAAATGGCCCGCTGGCTCGGAAGCACTATTTAGACACCCCGGGCCAGCATAACGTACTTTCCACTTGCCCGGCGCTCGGGCCACTAAAAATATTGCTTAAAAAAAATAAAATTGTCCTGTGGTATAGGTATTTTGACAAGCAATGTTGTTAAATTGTTTCGTTTATTAACGCTACAAAATAGCGTTTCGTGAGGCGGTTGTCGTTGTTGGGTGAAAAGCAAACAGCTGTTTACTGCGGAGCCAGCGCGAGCAGGCTCCCGTTTGCCCGTGAGCGCCGGGCAAAAAACTATCTTCAAATAAAAGAAAGTCACCGGAGGAGTTAAAGGAGAGTGACAGGTAGCATGAGAAGAAGAGGGAGAGAAAGTTTCAGCCAGCTTGATCGATGGGGTTGTTTTCTAGTGGTGCAGTGACGCGTCCTAAAACCCTTTTATAATCTATCGATTAGATTTATGATTCGAAAATTATAAAAGTAGGGTAGACATGTGGATATTATCCGGCTGAACAAAACGTGCATTTATCAAACAGGTTTGTTTTCCACAGACCTTATTTCCAGCTATTTTCCAAAAACCCTATGGAGAAAATCCCATTGCTTTTTTGTCGAGGGAACCAGCAGCTTACTTCCTGGTTTTAGGACGCGTCACTGCACCTCTCAATATGATGCCAATATAAACAAGGTCTTCTGTCGGCTCTGTACATCAATGCCGACCTATGCTGACAAGTAAGTGAAGAGTAGAAAATATAAAAGGTATTGGCTATAGGGAAATGTTCCAGCAGTTTAGGAGAATGAAGGTTCTAATCTAATCTAATACATAGCCATTACATGTCTAACTCCTGATAATGACAGGAAGACAGAAAGCGCATTATACTAATAATAATAATACTAGTCATAATCATAATAATAGCAGACATTTTTGAACAATGACCAAAATATCATTATTTTAATAAACCAAATATGAACAATTGAGGAAAATGAGGAAGAACTGATGATTCAAATGTTGTAGTACAAGTAGTAATGTAGTTAGTGCATAAATTACTATTGCAACAAATGTGTTAATTTTCTTCATTATTAGTCGATTTTTTTAATGCAGACATATGTTGCAGGGACTACTAGAATCATCATACTGGCGTGACTGTAAACATCAAGGGGTTAAATTAAAAAAATGTATGTGTTTTAGAGAACATTTCAGAATATCGCGATATAGTCAGTAAATATCGCGATATCATTTAGAGACCATATCGCCCAGCCCTACTTCCAACCCTATGTCCTGTGCCGTTGGAGGTTCCGCTGGGGGTCCTGCCAACTCCATGTCCTGTCCCGTTGGGGGTCCCGCCGACTACTCTTCTGCTGGGGCTCCTGCCTTCGCCCTTGAGCCCGGCCCCCTGAGTGCCGCGGTCTTCGCCCTCAAGCCCGCCCCCCTGACTTTCCTGGCCGCAGCCCTCGCCCTCGGGCCCGGCCCCCTGACACTTCTAGCCGCTGCCTTCGCCCTCATGCCCGGCCCCCTGAGTTTGCCTGCTGTGGCCTTCGCCCCTTTATGAACTCTGCTTTGCCCCCGGGCCGTCCGCCCGAGTCCCCCTTCTCGACCTCTGCCGTGCCCTGTGCCGCCCGCCCAAATCCCTCCTCCAGACCCCCTCCATCCGCCCTTCTTGACCTTTTTGACTTTTTAGGGACGTCTGGGATCCGTCCCTTGAGGGGGGGATTATGTTGGGATCTGTTTATTTTATGTTTTATATTGGAATTTTCTAGGACTGTTGGCTTCCTGTTTTTCATTCAAGGATGTTTACCCCATGTCTGTCATGTGTGTATTTGTTTCCTGTCTGTGTTTTCCCTCCTGTGTGATTACCTGCAGACTTAAGAGATTTTCGTGTTTTGTTCTCCCCAATTGTCTTTTTTATCCATTTATCAATTATTTAATAAAGTTAGAGTTGAACACACTGTTTTCATCCATCTTGTGTGTCTTTATAAACAGTTAGTTCACATACTGTACCTCCATTATCTGACGGAGGTGCCAGTGAATTCTCTTTCTGCTCGCTGCTCAGTATCTAGTGTGGGACACCAGATGGCAAACCTGAAGGTTGTAGCCCCTCCGTTGTACCTGGATGCATTATTCAGAGCCTATTTATCACAGGAAAAGTCTCAGCGTGGCCACAGTAAACATCCACTGGCTCATTTGTTTATGCCTTATTTATGCCTTCAAAACACAGAGCAAGGCTGTAGAATTAGTGACCTATATTTAACCCTGTGTGAATATCCCTGCAATATTTAACAGTCATCCTTTTATTATGTCATTGTGTTATGCTACATACTTCTTAGAGGGGAATGCATAAAAATGGAGGCCTGTCATCAACCTTTGTATATCGTATATAGCACAACATTCTTGTTTCTTGCATATACTTGTGTGTTTGGTAACATAAGAATACAGTCAACTAGAAATAAACCTTATTGTGGTTACGTTTAATTATCTGCCATCATGGTGATACTGAGGTTCATACAGTAGGGTATCTGATCCAGTGATGTCTGTGAACTAGCAGATGTAATTACGTTTGCACCATATTGACTTTTTTCTCCTTTGTCAATCCGCCTGCTCTGTGCTGGCGTTCTGTCGAGCAGGAGAGTGATGATTGTATCAGGGTAAGCCAGGTCCAACCCGGTTTTGATTTGCTTACATGTACACACAAACACACTCCCAGCTGCTCGGATGCAGTCAGGGTCAGGATCCGTGTGATCAATAGCTCGATAGCCAGCAGGACCTCTGGAGGTCCCGGTTCCACAGTTGAAGAGAAACAATACTGCAGTTCAGTGACCACCAACTGACGGCCCGCGGCCCGCCAGACATTCTCATCCGGCCCGCACGACGGGGGTGACTGTGGCGTTGGCAGAGTGGTTAGTGCGTTCGCCCCCCCACTTTTTTTGTACAACGTCTCGTGAGTAATGTGCAGTACCGGAGAGAGGCAGCAGCTGCGGGACAGTAGACTGCGTACTGCGAAACCTTCCCTGCCTTGAAGAAGAAGTGATCCTTCGTGGTGAAGAGTCTGCTTTATACGCTCCACAGCACAGCAGTAGCCCCGCTGCAACAGAGTCCAACAGAGAGGCAGGAGCTGCCGGACAGTAGCCTAGAATTGATCCTTCATTAGCGTGAAGATTCCGCTAAGCTTTATGCGCTCCGCAGTACCTGAACGTGCTGCACTAGCACGTTCAGGTACTGCGGAGCGCAGTGTGGCTATTTTGCAATAATCAACTTTATGTGCAATACATTTTCCTAATATCTCAACACCTTAACACTTAGCTTTTAAAATCATGCTACTCATGTTCATCCATGACTTTGATTGTGTGCTTTTTCTCTGTATTTAATATGTTTGTTTCTCTTTTTTCTTAATGCTCGGTCACTTTAGCTATAACGCTGTACATTTTCCCAATGCGGGACCAATAAAGATTCTGATTCCTAATAAATAGGTAGAGAAAATAGGGTACATTAGAGTTGGATAGGCTCAGTTCACATTTGCTAATAAAATAAGTTGTTTATGTGCACATTCTTTTTTTATTGCGGGTTTTATCACATTATAGTTATAGTGGAAACAATCTGCAATACGTACCTTGGGAGGTTACTATATATTGGCTCAACACACTAAAGAAACACCTGCAAACTTAGCAAATGATTAATTCACCTTCTGTTTTATGGTGACAAAGCCACAATCCAAGATGGCGCAGTATTATCCATATTATTTGACTTTCTTCTGCTTAAACGTCTTGCAAAAAAATCTTGGGAGTTATTTGATCAATATGGAATTCTCCTTTCAAATTCATTGCTCCAGATAACTTACAAGCGGCCTCATCTATAAACGGTGGGTACGCTCAAAAATATCAAACAATGTGATTTTCTCCACCTTTCCAAAAGAACCAACATCTGACACGGATTGAAATGCCTTTTTTAGCTGTTCTGTTGTCATTTCCTGCGATCTTCTTCATGCAGTCAGTCAAAATGAATATTAATACGGGCGTTTCTTTGACTATTTACAGGCAAATATGGGCGTTACGTGAAGCCCTCAAAAGCTGCGCTGCATTTCGAGTTGATTGTGATTTATACGCAAGTCCTACGCCGGTACGCAGTGTTTTATTAATCGGAAAATGTCTGTGCGTATTTATTTGCTTTGTACGTAAGCAACCTTCCCACGTGAATCCTACGCAAGGCTTTCAAAATGAGGCCCCAGGACTGATTGATGTCGAATTCAGACTAATAATTAAAAAAATCAAACATCAGCAGAATCCATAACCTAAGGAACATCTTTTTTTGTAAGATTGTATTTAACAATTTTATTTAAAATGGTGACACCAAAATCCAAAATGGCGCTGTGCTACGAGAAAGCAGATAGACCTACTATTAAATCAGTTGCTTTTGTTTTCTTTGCTCTCTTCTTTAAAGTCAACTTTGAATTTGAACTTGCCACTCTCTGTCTTCAACCTCTCACTATTGATTCCTGATTGTTCTATGAATCAATATCGAAGGTTCCTTCGTATTTTATGCTATGGTTGACTGACTGATGGACAGCCCGGACACGATATAACTAATAAACTGAAAGCATAAACAACAGCAGTATCCATAACCTAAGAAAATACAAACGTTTGTAAACATTTTTCACAGAAGTTGTATTCAAAACAACATGGAGCAGATTGCCCCTGTACATCCTCACTGTGCCCTTTGAACAAAGCCAATTGTATAAATATTGTTGTTCTTCTGTGGCGTTCTGGAGAGGGGAGCCTTCTGCTTTGCCAACTATGAGTCCTCAATGGCATTAAACAGTGTTTGTTCCAATTACCACCAAGATGAATTGCGGACCATCCAATCAATGCCTCTCAGAGGATTTCCACTGCTATGATAAAAAGGCAGAGATAAAGGGCTCAAAGTATTTCTCATCCCCAAATGTCATATTGAAAGCCTGAGGGATGATGGGAGATTGGTAAACAGGAAGTGATGCCAAAAGGTCACAGTGGTCTTAATTATCTCACAGACAGATGATGAAGGGCTAAACAACGTATTGGGCATGTAAACATAAAATGATTTGACCTTCTTTATTGATTTTTTTTGCATAGCCATGTATTTGTTTGATAGATTGAATCAAAAGGACATTAGCTACACCTGTTTGTTGATCTTTCCAAAGCGTTCGATACCGTCGATCATCATATCCTGAAGCAGAGGCTGACCAGTGTTGGCATATCCAGCCATACAGTAGGGTGGTTTGTGAACTACCTCTCTGAAAGGTCCCAATGTGTTCAGTTTGATGGGCTCTCTTCTGAGTGGTTAAACATTACAAATGGTGTTCCCCAAGGTTCTGTTTTAGGTCCACTTTTATTCTCCATCTATATCAACAGTTTAGTTAAAAAATGTGGATGGAGCAACTTTACATTTTTATGCGAACGATACCGTGATGTATTGAGCAGGTCCCTCCATTAAGGAGTCTATTGATACATTGCAGGCTGTTTTTTTATATTATCCAGACGCAGCTCGCAGAGCTTAAGCTTATTTTAAAATATTGATAAAACTAAAGCAATGCTTTTTTCAAAAGCCAAAAAGACACCGGAGACC
>NW_011361243.1:0-7389 GCF_000735185.1 Notothenia coriiceps
ATATGTTTCTAGAAGATATGTAGAAAATAAAAGTATTTGAGATACGTTCATAACGAACGTAACGTGGGAGAAAATAAGTTTCTTGCTAAACGTAATTGAGAATGCAGTTTAGTTCTGTGGGAACGTAATTTTTAGGAGACAGGGTTGCCATAATACATTCTGACGAAAAATACAAATTATTATGAATGCAAATAAAATAAAAGAAGCCTCCCGTGAGTTACTACAAGCTATAAAGTAGATTTTAAAAACGTTTTATAGAATAAAAGCTCACTGCTGGACGTTGTAGAAATGTGTGTGTGCACCACGACAAAGGAGCCTCATTCACTTTACATTGGTTTTGTTTGCGTGTTGCAGACACGTAAATATAGCAAAGTTCGTGACTCCACCACGCAATGCGGTGTTAAGGAGTCGTGGTGGAGTCACGCATTCTGGTGAGATCAGGTTGTAGAGGAAGTTAAGAATTTTACCAGGTGTTCATGTCTTTGTCTGCTTTCCTCATTTGACCATATGGCTGAGGTTATCCCATTACAAGACATTCTCTAGATTTTCAATAAATATTTGAAATTGGATTGTGTGTGAGTGATAGAGATAAGAAGAGTTTTTTGGTTGTGGCCCACAAGACAATAGTTATATTCATCCTGTGGTTTTTCATTCATCACTAACAGGATCAGTATGGATCTTTATGCTCTCTTCAGGTTTGTGTATGACTATGTTCTGCATGCTGTTATTGTGTGTGTGATTGGTACAAGGTCATACTTCAGCATTTCTGTGCTGACACACACACACCTGTGGTGCACTCTCTGATCATGTGACTAGCTGTCATGGTAACTGTCACCAAGCACAGTCATTGATCAAAGAGTTACGTGACAGAAGGAGGAGAACAAACATACACTCCCTGTTTAATGCACACATACAGTACGGAGGATGACAGGGTGGAACAACAGGCCATAAGAAAACTATTTAATTGTAATGTTACATGTTTGTACTCAGTAGGAAAACTGTTCATGGTATGTTTCAGTCATTCTAGGGACTAGAATCTAGGGATGTAAATGTTGATCGGGTTTTATTTGGCATGAAATTTGACTGCTCACACCAACAGATGAATCCATATTTCCGGTCACACGAACATCCAACCAACCTACCACCTGACCACATACAAAATGTTCAAACTATAGTACATATTGTTGAGTGGGCCTCTGAAAATTACCCCAACTCAAAAAGGACATTAATATATACAAAATATTATCAGTCTTACCAGTTTTTCAACACCGTCTTCTTTATCTACCACCTACCTTTAGCAGCACCTGTAACTTTAAGAATGGTGATGGTCCTGCTTAAATGCACCTCGAGATCGTAGTTAATTACTTCCCCGAAGTTATCATGTACATAACCTTGAGCCCTCAAAGTAAAAGCAGCATGTTTTCAGAGCGGGCGCCTCTTCAGGACTTTAGCATTGAGTTTAGGTCACCTGCTTATTGGCAGGGCGAAATACCAACATACAATAATTGAAATGTATTATATTTATAAGTTAAAGGTTGGGTTTGGTACATAAAGCCAGAGCCAATGTTGGGATCTGTGTAGAAAGCTGTGTTGATTTAAAGCATGTATGAACTTAAAAATGCGAGATGGATACCTTTTTTTCAAATAAAAAATCTAGGTAGTTTGTTTTCGGGAAAGTCTATCTTCATCCAAGCCATAGTAGTGTGAGTCAAATAATAGAATTTCTTTGGATAAATCCGTACCAAAGCCTTATCACCTATTGTAAAAAAAATAGACTTACCAGATACCAACACATTGAATAAAATGGCTGCTCCTACATGTTGTTATAACTTCTCATCTTTCTCAATCCAGGGTATAAACATCAGTTATGTCATTCAAAACTGACAACAAACAACAATTACTGGAACCAAATCACGTCGTGTTGGGGAACAAACTGCACATTTTTCAGCCATCCATCAGGTGGCTATACACAATGTATAGAGTTATGTAGGGCAAAGTCAACCTCTTTACATAGGATTATTCAGCATACAGCAAAAAAAAAAATTCAAGGAGGAAGTCATGTGTTCTCCAATAATGTAATCTGTTTCCTATAATCATACATTTAGCTTTGGATGGAGCAGTCAGAAAGAAAATGTGTGTTTTTCTATTAGAGTACTATTTAAAAGCCTATAAGACTTTATAAGACAAAAACAATGAGTGTTTCCAAATCGTTTTAGAAGTATTTGTGGAAGAGCTGACTTATTTTAACCACATCATTACTGCAAACCACACTCCGCAGAGTTTTATTTACTCAAGAAATGAAGCTTGTGCGTACTTGAAATTAACTCCCAAAACATTCAGTCAACATCATTATAATTCATGTTCATTTTGTGGATCAAAGTTAAACAAACTTACCAGTTAAGCGGGAGTAATGATGAATTTGCATCTGTCAATCACCCCTAAATAATGTAGAAATACACCACTGCCTTCCACAAAAAATGTGCATCACATATTTTAGCAACTTGTTCATAAGGACATGTACTATATGGTATACTTTATGCAGGCTAATGAATATTCCAGACATCTGTTTAGTGATTGTAATATGACAGTTCTATTGACGACATATGATAGCATGATACTGTAGACATGGATGTTTGTTTACATGTTTGTTTACATGTGCGTTAACAGTATGGTAATATTACTATGCTGAGAAACAAGAGGCAAAACTCCCCAAAGAAATGTCATAATAGAAAATATATAAAAGACGATTAAATGGATATGATTCACGCATGATTTATTAATGACATGTGCGTTCGAATAAACACACTAACAATGATCAATGCACACAATCACAAACACATACAGCACTACTAACACAAAGCCTAAGTCTTTATCTAGAAACTGGATTCCTGTATTCAGATAGATGAAGGGCATTGATTAAATATTGTGGGTACAGGAGGTGTGTGTCACTGTGTGTGTATTCCTGTGGTGCAGCTGATCAGCCACGAGGCTTGAGGGCACAGCTACCTGATCTGAACTGTACGGAGACAATGTCCAACACAGACTGCACTGTACACACACACATACTGTACAGGCACACAAGAGACAAAATTAGGATAGAATAGTCAGAAACAATTTGAAAGTTAGGGGAAAGAAAATGTAATTTAGGCAATTAAAGGGGCACAGTTTCTCTGTTTCTTTTATATTGTTACTTCTCTGTGTTAAAGTTATAACACCTTTACTCTTTCATTTGAGTCCATGCTGTATTTATCAAGCAGGATAGTGTAAGAAATCTGGTCTTATTGCCCCCAAACCTGTTACTACAAAACAGGTCAAGAGTGATAAGACAAAAACGCTGTGGAAATGTATAGCCACTTTTGTCCAATTGTCTTAAAAGAATAATCACTTCAAACACAAAGCCCTGTTACAAAATATCAAATAATTTCACCATGAGTATACTGTACACCAGACAAGCAGTCTAGTTTAAGCATATATATTGTTTAGTCTTAAATAGTCCCTTCATCGTTTAAGTACTTTTTCACGTAAGAACGTCAGGGAATTCTGTTTTCCCTATGTGTTTTCCCCATTTAACATATGGTTTTATCTCGTATCCAAGTGATTACCTTGAAGTTTTGGACTGAAGAACAAGACATCTAAACAAATATCCTTGGACGTTTGGGACAACAATTGATTCATCTATTAGATTATTTTTAGATGAAATGATAATGAAAATGATATTTAATTGGTGCCATAAAGCGTTATAAATGACTTTGGGACCAAATGTAATGTACAAATGTACTTCAACCAAGGATCATTCACACACGCTTTTTAACATTGACATTTTTATGTTTTGAGAAATACTGGGAATAACTTGGCATTTTTTATTGTATTTGCCCATTCCTGTGTGTTACAGTTTTACTCATAGTGTTTCAGAGTGACTCTTAGAAGGAAAGAAGGAAGAAAGGAAGAAAGAAACCATTTTAGTTTACCTTTAATTCCGCTCAAGATAGCATAGGCCCTGACTGAATCAAAGAGTTATCTTGTAACAGTTGTCACAGTGTGCCAGTGGAAGTTAAGCTCCAGGTGGATGGATAAAACGGAGTGGCTTTTAATGTTCATGCTTTAACATGATAGGATCTTACAAAAAATATATGTGTACACAAGTGGTGAGTTGCCTTCCCAATCTTATCTTTGGACTCCAGAATAATCGTAACATATGCTGAGTTATCAGTTTCAGTGGCTCTAATAAATTTTTCTCTGCTGCCATGGGACCTGCAGGGATAAAGCAAGGTGTTGTGGGGCTACACCTGCATATGGTTTCTCACTGGATTTACTGGATAAAGCTTTTTATTGTGTGTTCCTATCAAGCCCCCAGGAAGTGCGGCAAGCGTTAATTTCGTAGTGGCCAAACTGTGGTATTGCAACTTACGTGTCAGTTACAGGATGCCATGGGCTCAATCAGTGTCGGTTCTAGCTGATATGGGGCCCTGGGGGGTGAACCTTTCTTCGTCGTTACAGGTGCATACCTGTAACAGCGTTTATCTTTTGAGCATTTCTTTGCTTCTTCTTTTCTTTTCTTTCTAAACCTTTTCATTGCGCTTTTTCATTGCACAAATGCAGCCCTGGGTAACCGGCCATGTCGCCCATATCAATATCCACCACTGGGCCCAACAATACTTTTTCCCATTGACTTATATTGGGAAAGAGGCATCTGTAAACCTTAATCTATAGTTGATATCCAGTATTTCCAGTTATCTTTCCTCTACATTAATTTGAATGAGATGAAACATAACATTTGGGAGGTGGGGTTTAAGGAAAGAACAAATGCACATTCTTGATGGGCCCAGTCGATGAGGAAGACAACCTATAGATCGAGAGAAGATCTGTATGTATTTTTACAATCGGTCCACTTTTAGTTCATGTCCCACTGAGCATTTTTTATCAGAATGAACGGGACACGGATGTTCGCTTCGTACTTCCATGGTTTAAATGCATTGCTCCATCCATCTTAGCTTGTACTTCCTATGAATACCTGACTTAAAATCCCTCTTATAGGAGCAAGGATGAAGGATTTCCCCCCTTTGAAACAGAAACATGGTTTGATGTGGTGCCTCAGCCTGATGATGTTCATGTCACTTGTTTCTGTCTTCATTATTCCCCATGGGCTGACACATCGCTCCCATTGTTCTGTTCTTTGTCATCTTTTTCCTTTTGCTTTCTCATTCGCTTTCTACACTAGACTCGTAGCTAATGTGTGTGTGTGTGTGTGTGTGTGTGTGTGTGTGTGTGTGTGTGTGTGTGTGTGTGTGTGTGTGTGTGTCTGTGTGTTTGTGTGTGTCTGTGTGTGTGTGTGGTGCCTCCTGAGTCTTACGGATGATGAGAGGAGGGATGCAGTGTCACTTCAGTCAGTGCCTCCGATCCGTCTCTCCCCTCTTGCAAGTGCATTCATCCTTAACACACACACATAGAGACATGAAGTCACAGAGACACACACCTGGGCAAGCAAAACCTCTGAGATATTTGTATTGTTTGTCCTCTTTACTCGTTTTTCCTCTCATGAGCTCACTGGCCTTTCCTTCTCTCTCTTTTATGTTTTTCCTGCCCTCCACACACAACCTTTTCTTTCCTTTCTGCATCGCTCCTCAGCCCATATTTCCTTGTTGCTCCTCCTCTCCGTTCATATATCCTGATTAAGCCTGTATTATCCATATGTCCTGGTTTCAGACGTGTCCCCTTGTTCTCTGCTCTCCTGCTCCTGCATTTCCCAGGGGAGCCATTTGTGGGAAGCGGCTCGCCTGTGTCCCACAACATCCCTGATAGCAGAACAAATTAACTTAAATGGGAGCAGGAGAAGAGGGGAGGGGTCTGTGAGGAGCAGACCTGCAATCCTCACCAGTTTGTAAACCATATACACCGATGTTTACTTGCACAATCTGTAATGGGGAGTAGAATACATGGATATGGACACTGTTTTGCAGTTTTTGTTTTAGCGAATACCATACAGGATTACAGTGGCAGTTGTGTGTACATAACACTAATGTTGCACCTGTGAAACGTAAACTGGTTGGTTACTTGTGAATTTCTCGGAGGATGAATGAAGTCTAATATTAACCTAATACATGATCAATGATTTGATCACTTGTAAGTTTAGGAAACCAATTAACTGTACTGTACACTACGAGTAAGGAATGAGTCATTACCCTAAAGGAGTTAAAGTATCTCAGGGTCTTGTTCATGAGTGAGGGGACAATAGAGCGTTAGATTGGACTGAGAATCGGAGCAACGTGAGCGGTATTGGCGTTGCTTTGAAAACCACAGGGTTGTGATGAAGAGAGAGCTGAGCCAGAAGGCAAAGCTCTCGGTCTACCGATCCATCTTCTTTCCAACTCTCACCTATGGTCATGAAGGATGGGTCATGACCGATAAAACGAGATCACGAATACAAGCGACTAGATTGTGTTTCTTCCAGAGCACGGCTGGCGTCTCCCTTATGGATAAGGTGAGAAATTCAGTCATCGGGGAGGGACTCCTACCTTCACGTAGAAAGGAGCCAGTTGAGGTGGTTCGGGCACCTGGTAAGGATGCCACCTGGCTGCCTCCCTAGCGTGTTGTTTCAGGCACGTCCAGAGGAGACAGAGGGGCAGATCCAAGACCAGGTGTAAGGTTATATCTCCACACTGGCCTCGGAGTGCCTTGGAATCTCCCATTTATTATAACTACATGAAAGTGTTTGAGGTCCCATGTCATGCTTTTCCGGTTATTACCCGTCCCCTTGTGTGTTATGTAGCTTTTTCTGCATGTAAACGGTCTGCATAGTCACAAAACCTCGAATTACACCCTGTAGTGAGTAAAACTCTAACACAGAGCGCCTCGTTGTAGATTTGTCTTTTTCCATTTTTTTACCAATCAGAGCACATACAGTAGGGACAGAGAGTGAATACACATACTATACAGAGATGCTGTATGAGAAAACCAATGTGATTTTGAAACATTGAACAATGTAAATCTATTCTAGTAGACCTCAACAATGGAATTATGATCAGTAGAAATGGCCATGACATGGGACCTGTTAACCCTTAGATGCACGAGTGACTGCACCTTACACAAGTGGGTCAAAAGGGACCCGTATTAGAATAATATGTGTTTTTATGCAATTTTTGTCATTTTGGTTAAGAACAATTACTTGTATAATATTTAGTTTTATATTGTGGTTGGAATTATTTTTCACAATTATAAATAGTGAATAATTGTTCACAATTTATCATTTTTTTTGACATTTTGAAAAAAAGGTTTTGAACATATTGATGCAAAGACCCAACCCTCTCTTACCTGCCCTGCAGCTGAACGACCTATCCTACCTTTACTTCCTCCCACCTTGACTACTGTAACTCACTGCTCTACAGCAACCGC
>NW_011361244.1:0-2087 GCF_000735185.1 Notothenia coriiceps
CCAATCAGCGAGCTTAAACCATAGCTGAGGATCTTGGGTAATCAGTTCAGTGGCTGTGTATCTACGTCTGTTTCCGGTTATTTTTATTTTGAAATTCAGTTCCTGACGGACGCCAAAAAAGCCAGAGATTATGGAATCAAACAAATAAATAAAAGCAAGGATAATTGTGTGTTATTGGTGAGTAAATAACAGTGTGTTATTTAGAAAAGAATAATAAATTAGAAGGAAAATTAGAAGGAAAAAAATACAGATTTCAGTATCCTGAGGCTCTGAGCCCCATTTATTTTCCTCACAGACGACAAAAAAAGTCAGACATTATACGATTTAAAATAAAAACAATAATCGTGGCTTGATATTGAGTAAGAACATGTTTTTATGAACCCCACAGCTTCCGGTCTTCCAAGACCCGAATGGACAAAAAGACGTGCTGCAGGCACGAAACATACTATCAATATAAATACATTGCTTTTAAAATCGTTCTGTGTGACACGAAAAAAAGGGGAAAATTGTGTTGGTGAACCCGAATCAATAGATTAAATGCCGTGACTATAACACCAAATGCCGTGAGACTGGGTTGTTTATTCATAGAATGAGAAGAGCAATAAAATATGATGTTTTGTCAAAAGCTGTGTGTGTGTGTGCGTGTGTGTGCATGTGTGTGTGTGTGCAGTGTGTGTCTACAGTAGGAGAAAGATAATGAGTATTCCTTTTCAAAGAAAGCTTGCAGAAATATGTGTTTTGAAGCATTGTTACTTAGCTAACAAGCCATCTTTAAGGCTCCCAAGTGGATTTCTAAATCCTTCTGAGACTCCCCTTCATTAAGCTCACTCACGCACACACACACACACGGCCCAGATGGAGTGTTTGCAGCACACAAATGTACAGTGCATTCATATTAGCCTATGTGTCTATACTTGATGAGACTGCATACGAGTTTTGCATGCTTGTTGCAGAGTCTAAGAGAGAAATGCCAGCTGTTAATTTTACAACTGAAAAAACACACACACATAGACACACACACACGCTCACAGACACACAGTACTAAGAGCTTCACTTTGCAAGCCTGTCTGAGGCGATATGATGACAGTTCTAAAATCAGTGTTCAAAAACTTTTTGACCAATGATTTTCAATAGGGATGCTCCGATCGATCGGCCGGCCGATCGATATCGGACGATCGATCGGTGCTCTCTAAAAATGCCGATCGCAAGAGGCGAAATTATGACATAAAATACATGACACTTTTCTCTGTGCGCGGCGAAACAAGCTCGCCAAAATGGCTTCACCAGTCTGGCAGTATTTTAAGGTGTCCGAAAAAGACAATAAAATAGCGGTATGCAACGTGTGTGAAGCAGAATTCCTGCAGCTCTACCCGCTGTGATGGATTGGTGAGCGGAGCGAAACACACACTAACCCCTAATTTCCACCGCGTAACCGCTAGATTCTACCGGGTCCATCTGCGGTGCGTTACGGCAGCGCCGCGGTTTTGGTCCGGCCTCCTCCGGCGTCATACCCTACCGGACGCGTTTCAGAAGCATTTCAGAAGCGGAGCGTCTTGCCTGCCGGCTCGCAGTTTTTGTTGATTTGGGCATATTTCCTGGACAGGCTACTTTGTACAGACAAAGTTAATAATAATTGTAATATCCCAGTTATAAACGACATGAATCAAAGATGTGTTGCTGTATTTTCGTGGTAAAAAAATGCATTTATCATCATAATTATTCTATATATATAATTTACACAGTGCCTGTAAACCGGAGGAGAACGCTGGCATTTCTCCTCCTACTTGAAAGACTACGGAGGGATAGGGTCTGCAAAATTAGTTTGTGTGTGTGTATATATATATACTCCAGCGATTAAAAACCAGGCCTTGTCCTTTCTGATGTTGTCCTTGTAAAAAGCGTTGGTTACATCATATAAAATAGTGTGTTTTTCCACCTCCAGAATGAAAAGCTCCTCGTCCATTGTGCTTGTCGTAGTGAAGGTGTTGTGATCATGGCCGTATCTACCATTGAAGTCACCGAGGTCCGGACCTCGGTAATATTCTTCGAGCTGTGTATACAAAACCTGTGAAATAATTGCACTAAAC
>NW_011361245.1:0-2210 GCF_000735185.1 Notothenia coriiceps
ATGACGTGTTCGTCAATAGAAAGAAAGTACATTCCATCAACACGCAGATTGTTTTCATTCATAATGATAGGGGGACTTGAACGGCGGTATGGGCTGTTATTGAAAGTGTTTAAGGGCTGGAAATATGCTCATTGGATAATAGTTTGCGGGGTGCTTTTAATTGCCTCCTTGATTTAATGCAATTTACCTATTTTTATTGTTTGCTCTCTCTCTTTAACGTGCATATACAACGTCATTATCGTGGTCTGCACAAACTTGTCATCATGCGTGTATTCTGCTAACTGCACTGTCCATAACTATTTGATAGGAATACATTTCTAGCCTAGGCTATTTCCTTGTTTTAGTGGGCTCGTTTGTGGGATGTTGCGGATGAGTTTCACCGAGACCGCCTGCTCTGAACAACCAATCACCGTACTGACCGCTTCTAAACTCATGCACGAGAATCGACGTAATCCATAGCAACGGCGCGTCACTCTTAGTGATTTATCCTTAGTATGAGTAGGTCTCAGCGGCTTTGTGAATAACTTTTAAGAAAAAACTCCTACGTAAAATGTTTTAGCGCGAGTTAGGAGCACTCCTAGCGGTAAGATAAAATGCTTTGTGAATACGGCCCCTGGAGAGATAAAAATGTAGACTGCTTTTCCTTTTTCTCTTTCTTTCCATTAACAGCCAAACTATTTGGGTCAGCAACGCTCATCCTTTACAAAGATTGCTGCAGTCCATGACTTCTTTGCAACCAACAGCATTAAGTACAGACTATGTAACAACCGAGCACTTGAACATCTTGTGAGGACGAAAAAACAAGCGTTCTCCTTTCGAGTAGTGTGAAATAAAAGACCCAATACAATCTGACTCCACTTTCACTGCTTTAAGAGTGTGGGGATAGAAAACCCCCTCAGGAGCTCCATGCCCTTTCTCAGACACTTAAACAGGCACTCTAAGGTTGCATCCATTTTGGAGTCATTTTATAACAAGCATACACAATGGCAACACGATTTGAGGATGCGCAATTCAAGCCATTTTTTTCACAACGATTTAACAGAAGAACTAGAACATTTAGTTCCTGTCTCTTTGCATTGTTGTCTGGTAATTTCGAACAACTCATTCTTTGAAGAAAATACTGCCTTTCCTAGATTGTAAGGAAGCATTCAGCCAATATTAATTATTCAATGTTTTTGTCAAACCATTGACAGAAAAAGTAATATGGGAGGCTTCTGTGATTCTTAAAAACATGACTTCTTGGTCATTTCTTCATTTAAATGGATGGCATATGAAAAGAACAGTATGGAGCCTAAACTTAACAGCTGCATTTCTACTCTTTGATGTTAGGCTAGCACATAGATGAATCATTATAGCCTTAGGATATGAGAGAAAAGAGCCTCAATGTTATTCATTCACATATTACAAAACTGCAAGTTGCTTTGCATTTATGCCGAAGGCAGAGAATTTGAAAGTGATCTCAGAACGTTAATACATTCGGAAATCCAGCTCTGCTAGACAAAGTAGCTATAAAGCATCTGTGAAAACTACTTGTGTGATTGAAATTACTGAAATGTGAAGACTGTAGCAGCTAAGTTGTGAGTCTCAGACACGTGTTAGTGAGTCTCGCTCCTAAGTGAAGTGAGTCCCTGTTGTAATTGAGCTATTCTAATTTATATCTTCTTTCTCTTAAAGAGCCTGTGACACGAGTTTCCCCCATCATCCAAACCCATCAATTTGAGTAAATATTGTCCCCTTGAAAACCGTTACTGAACTGATTTTGGATATTTGTACTTTGATAACCCTCTCTGAAGAACCAGCACCTTACCGTGGTAGAGAGGTTTGTGTGCCCTGATGAACCTGGGGGCTGTGTTGTCTGGAACCTTGTGTTCCTGGTAGGGTCTCCCATGGCAAATTGGTCTCAGGCAAGGGGCCAGACTAAGATTGGTTCACAAGACCTCATGAAAGACGACACACGAAGTGAGGATACCCGGCCCGGAGGAAGCCCGGGGTCCCCTTCTGGAGCCAGGCCCAGAAGGAGGACTCGTCGGCGAGCGTCTGGTGGCCGGGCTTGCCACGGAGCCCGGCCGGGCACAGCCCGAAAAGGCGACATGGGCAACACCTCCGCTTCTCTGTCCCGCGGGCCCACCACCTACGGGAAACAGCGATGGGGTCGGGTGCGCTGCCAGAAGGGTGGCAGTGAAGGCAGAGGGTCTCGACGGACCAGACCC
>NW_011361246.1:0-2608 GCF_000735185.1 Notothenia coriiceps
CACACACACACACACACACACACACACACACACACACACACACACACACACACTCATTGTCTCGGTATGCATCCCACCTGGTCCCACGGGCAGGAAGTGAAGGAGGGAAACAAATCAGGAAACTGTTAAAGTTTGTTCATGGACTGTAATTTCAAAGCCCCGGGGCCGAGAATATTTCTGTAATGTTCGGCTTAATGACGGGTTTGTCCTCAGAACACACATTACACTGTGGCTTAAAAACACACACACGTGTTTTGTTTTGTTTAACTAGGACCCACTAAGGGTTAAGCATTTTAGTTTATAAGGGAGACATGGCCGAGAGAGAATCAACAGAAACACAAAGAGACTTTAAATTAGGGATGCTCCGGAATCAGTATCGGCTGATACCGATGGCCGATCCGATCGAGTGGGCGGGGCCTATGGGGATCTTCCATTTAAAGTCAGTGTTTCTCATACATTGATTTATTTGTGGCGGGCCGCGGGGGTGCAGTGCCCCACAAATAGAATCAAATTCTGTGGGAAACACTGAGAGTGATGTTTAAAACTCAGTCAATGGGGCTCATTCTCTGGAGCTTCCACAAACAACAACCAACATAATTATTACATTCAAATCAACTTTGGAGAATAACACGGGAGAAATCAGTCAGAATCGTCTCATGCATCTCACTGATCCAGTAACGAGTGACCCGGCAGTGAAGAATAATAAATATATGTATAACTAGTTTAGTTCCAGGGGTAGATCAAATAGCTAAGTGTGTTAGGTCTAACTCTCAGTGTGTTGCTCCGCTCACCGGTCCGTCACAGCGGGCGGAGCTGCAGGATTTCTGCTCCACACACGTTGCATACCGATATTTTACTGTCATTTTCGGACACCTTGAAATACAGCCAGACCGATGAAGCCATTTTGGCGAGCTTGTTTTTTGGCGGCCGATCGATCGGAGCATCCCTACTTTAAATATTTTGTTTCTAGTTTGTTTTGTATCCGTATCTTTTTTGGTTTCATTGTTTTAGGTTTGTTTTGCCTTAAAGATGCCCCATTGTGCTTTTGGGGGTTTTCCCTTTCCTATAGTGTGTTCTTTATTGGTTTTAGTGCATGGAAATGATCTGCAAAGGCTAAAATCCCCGTGTTGCCTTCAGAGGGAGTTTCTCTCCCACACACTTGTATCGTATGACTGTTGCAAATTAAAAAAAGGCACCACAAATCAATCATAGGCATACTTTTGTTTAGATAATTACATTTGCCTCCTAATTGTATTGTGTTTTGTTTGTTGTTAATTATTATGATATTCGCTCATTATATCACGGCTAAGAACCAATCAGATTGCTTGATTTGACTCATCCGTTTTATAATATGTGAAACACTTTGAATTGCCTCTGTGTCTTAAAATGTGCTCTACAAATAGACTAACCTTGAACTAACCTTATGTAAACAAATGATTTAATAAGACGTTTATTTGAGTTGTGTATTTCTATAAAATATCCAAAGTGTCCTACCTGCCGTTCTCCCGGGGTTCCCACAGCGGAGTGAGGTAGTATCTCAGAGGGTCTCGGTACAGGTCGTCCTTCAGGATCTGAACACAACAACAGGAGTCATTTCAATCTGTTCGAGTATAATAAAAGGATTAAATACATTCAACCTGCCTTAGCTATAATCAAAAATCAAAACGTCTGCATATCCCTAAATCCTCAGTGTATTATGAAACTGCAGAGAAAGTTGAGTAAACAAAGAATACAATTATATCTTGTTACTAGAGATGTCCCGATCCGATCACGTGATCGGGGATCGGAGCCGATCACGTGATTTTCAAAAGATCGGAATCGGGAGGAAAAAAATCGGGGATCGGGATTTATTTTTTTTTTTTTTTAAATACTTTTTTTAAAATGTTGTATTTAATGTTACAAAACAAAAATGACCATGTTCAAGTCTTAAAGTCATCCTGAGGCCTTAGTTTTGGTTTCAAATTACAGAACATCATGTATGTGTTGCTTCTTTGGGGCTTGTTGCTTATTTCTCTCAAATCTGGCAACAGAGTGGGCGCAGTGTCTAATTGTAGCAGTAAGCTAACGAGTACTGAAAGCTTTATTTTGTTTTGATCCAATGCTGCACAACTGAACTGATCCAATGCTGCTGTGAAAGAAAGAAGCTATATCCATGTTGGATAGAATATCCAATTTAAATAAAAAAATAACCTTAAGGGACAACTTGAATGCTTTTTTTTCTCTTAATGCATTGCATAAAGATCGGATCGGGAAAAATCGGTATCGGCAAATTGTCAAAATCAAATGATCGGAAGCAAAAAAAGGTGATCGGGACATCCCTACTACCAGACCATCCTCCGGTGAAATCCTCAGACACTCGCCCCGCCCCCTTACATGTGTATCGCTCACTGATTGGACGATGCAGCGCATGCACTGAACAGCTGTGCGCCGTCATCACAAACGGACGTCGCTCCACGTGACGCTCCGGAGGAAACGATGTCCCATATATATGAATATATTTATAGTAATGTATCCTGTAATTTATTCCAAGTGTTTTAATGATGAGAAAGGGGATATAAGTATGTATAAAAGCAGAGATGGTAGAAGTACAGGTGTTTGAGTTCAACAT
>NW_011361247.1:0-1879 GCF_000735185.1 Notothenia coriiceps
GGGGGTGGACTGGCTGCTGAGTTTGTAAGTAGGGGGAGAGAAGTTTAGGAGGCCTCACACTGTGATATGGAGCCCTTAAAAGGCCTCTGGAGGGAGTGTAATATCAAGAGCAGGATTATTCCCCAATCCCTCTTCTCCTCCCCCTACTTCACTCCCCCTCTTCTTCTCCTTCTCTGCTCTCTTCAACTGACCCTCATCACCTCCCCTCTCACTCCTCACATCATTTAAATGTCTAAAGAGTAATTGAATGAATTATCATAAAATTTTGACAAATTCATTGACTCGGCAGGCTGAGTGAGCCAAACGTTTCCTTCCATTTGCGTCTAATAAGACATGACATTTGAGATTAGTTTATGTGCTGGTTAGACCTTTTGCTTTTTTACCTGGTTCCAGAAACAAAAGGCCAATAAGTGTATGAGTGGGTAAATCTTAAATGCAACACAGATTGCAGTATTTTAAGGGCAATGTGGTGACTACAGCCTGAAACATGGCTTTTATCCATTTTGCACTCCTACATATTCAGAGTGCGCTAGATTTTTTAAAAACATGTTTTGAACAAACTGAAGCCAGTAGCAAAGTGTAAAAGGAACTGTTGTGAGGGATGGAATTTAGCGCTGCACAGACTGTTCTCTCTGACCTCGGTGTTCCCACATCAAAGGGCCTCCCCAGCCCACTTCCCTCAACGCGAGCTGAAAAGCGGTCTTTAGTGCGGAGGCTTGTGTGTGTGTGTGTGTGTGTGTGTGTGTGTGTGTGTGTGTGTGTGTGTGTGTGTGTGTGTGTGTGTGTGTGTGTGTGTGTGTGTGCATGAATGTGTTGCTCTGAAACCTTCAGGCTGCCTTGCCTGCTGCCAATATGTGGTGCTAGATGGCAATACCAGGTTGTTAGTTTTCAACTGAAACCGTTTGTACTTGGAAAGGGAGTGGCAAATGTAATACTATTTTGTGCATTTTCCTTTAGGAATTTTCCTTTTCAGTTATTTGTATATATGTTCAAATAAAGCAACAAATAATAAAATTAGGTTTTTGAAAGCAGTTCCAGCTCACTGTAGTTCATTAAACACACATGCACCTTAATTGAAGAAAGAGGTTGGAGGTTAAAAAGCAATGTGGCATTTTTTGAGGAGTTTCATGCTTTTCTCTTGCTGGTCACAGCTGTGTCTCCTCTGCTTTTTGATGAGGGCAAGCAGAGAAAAATCTGCTGAGTGTGGGGGTCATACGCACAGGGCGTTGAGCCCCTGCAAAAAATAAATTCAGAAGACACAAAGCAGCTCAGAAAAACGCATACGTTGACACACACATTCAGGCGACGCACACACACAAACTTAGTGTAATGATTCTTGTTAGAGCCACTTGTTCCTCGAGTGGAATTGTTTGTTAGAGGCAGTAGCTCGGGCGTTTGCCGTGACGGGATGAAACGGCCTGCTTCCATGCCTCCATGTGATGCAACAGCTGTGCCTGCAATGGGCTGCTCGCACCCCCCACCCTCAAAATCCCACACATGTACACACATAGTCCATGCATACACATTCATATTTTCACACCAAATGCAAAGTGAACATCACACTTCTATCCTACAATAAAAATATGTTTCTTTCAAAAACATGAACACCTTCCCCTCCACCCACCACACAGACAGGACACCCAGTACTCTGGCTGGGTGAAAAATGTGTATTTGCTGACAGGCAGAGAGGGCCGCCACCGTGTGCCCCATCCGGCTGGCAAACGGCTCGATACATCATGGAGCGCTCCTCTCCTCCAGCCCCGGCTCTATTCCTGGGCCAAATCGAGCATGTTATTCTCCGCTCACATCTGATTTCCCCCAGCCACCCTGTGACGGAGGATTCTCTTCTACTACAATGGAGACAGGGAGAAGGGGGGGG
>NW_011361248.1:0-2289 GCF_000735185.1 Notothenia coriiceps
GGCCACTCGATTCACAACATTACCCTAACCCTAACCCTAACCCTCACACCAGATACTGACTGGTTTTCGGACCCCCCCAGACCCCCCCAATAAAGCAAAACTGCACGTTTCAGAGTGGCCTTTTATTGTGGCCAGCCTAAGGCACACCTGTGCAATAATCATGCTGTCTAATCAGCATCTTGATATGCCACACCTGTGAGGTGGGATGGATTATCTCGGCAAAGGAGAAGTGCTCACTATCACAGATTTTTTCAGATTTGTGAACAATATTTGAGAGAAATGGTTATTTTGTGTAAATAGAAAATGTTTTAGATCTTTGAGTTCATCTCATGAAAAATGGGAGCAAAAACAAAAGTGTTGTGTTTATATTTTTGTTCAGTGTAGCTAGAGCTTAGAGGTACACTTAGCATGAAGAGGGGGCTTGAACGTGTCTTTGATTCTTTGAAGGAAAAAGGGAGGGAAAGAATATGCAAAGAAAGTTCCACAACTCCACAGATGTGTAAACCTACTTAACCTAATAAAGCTGTGTCTGATTCTGACAGGAAAAACGGACGATGCCAAGGCTTCAGAGAAGGGAAAGTCTCCTTCCAAGAGTTCAGCCGGCATCCAGCGCTCGCCCTCAGACGCTGGGAAGAGCAGTGGAGACGAAGGGAAGAAACCTCCCTCTGGAATCGGACGCCCGACCACCACCGCCTCCTTCGGATACAAGAAGATCCCCGTTCCTGGCGGCACTCTAATAACCTCCAGCGGTGCCACGCTCTCCAGTGGATCAGCCACGCTGGGAAAAGCTCCAAAATCCTCCGCTGGCATCGGAAAAGGCCCCGTTATCGGTGGAGGTCGTAAAACCAGCCTGGATGGATCTCAGCCCGAGGATGAAAATGAAGCTCTGCTCAGCTGTAGCGGATCAAAGCTGAGCCTTCAGTACCGATCTTTGCCCAGACCGGCCAAATCCTCCAGTTCTGTGTCGGCGGGACGAGGCGGACATCGATCCAGCTCCACGAGCATCGACTCTAACGCCACTGGAAAGTCAGCAGCAGCGAATCAGGTAGAGAGGGCAGACATACACACACATCCTTTACTCAAGTAGAAGTACCGCGTTTACAGATACTCTGGTGAAAGTAGAAGTACTGACTAAACTTCTTTACTCAAGTCAAAGTAAACTTTGAAATGTACTTCAGTAAAAAGTACCCATAACTAGCAGCTGTTTTAAAGAGTACCTGACCTCCCTTTATATTAATAGAACAATAATGTCATTGTTAGCTAATGAATGTTTCCATGCTGAACAACGGCAACATGACAACGTTTTCATTGGTCCCTCTTCTTTAGAGAAGACCAGGAAATGATGGATACACGGATCGTGTTCAAATCAATAGGCACGCAATGACTCTAAATAATAATGATCACGCCACCAAACACACATTCAGACTAAAGGAACCAGCCTGTTTGGAAAATGGAAGTCAAAGCAAAAAGTGGTCAGGAAAATAAGTAGTGGAGTAAAGTACTGATACTAGAAACATTAAGTAGAGTAACGCAGTATTTGTACTCCTTCCCCCCTCTGGTTGGCCTTTGTTCCTGCATGATTAAATAATAGTGTTATCCCCCGGCTCCTCACATGATGGTCTGGAAGTCGTCGTCCACCAGGATCATGTCGGCCGCCTCCTTGCAGACGTCGGTGCCGGTCCGACCCATCGCCACGCCGATGTCGGCCGCCTTCAGCGCCACGGCATCGTTCACCCCGTCTCCCGTCATGGCCACCACGGCGCCGATGTTCTGCAGAGACTACGGGGAGAAGGACGCAAACACACACAGCGGGACGTATTGTTGAGCCTCAAAGGGTTTCTGTGTTCTGGGAAACAGACAGGCTGGGGCCATGTGTCAAACGGGTGTATGGCAGTGTAATGACGGTGTAGCATGGTTTAATAAGGAGGTAGTTAAGGTGTATGACAGAGACAGATTGGTCTGACATGGATGTAATAAGTGTGTATTAATGCGTAATGTTGGTGTAATTGTAATTATCTTGTAAAATGGGTATAATAACGGTGAAATGACAGGTGTAATAAGGCTTTAATACAGATCTAATAGGGGTGTATTACAGTGTAACACGGGTTAAATATGGCTGTAATAAGATTGTATTAATGTTGGTGTAATTATCTTGTAAAATGGGTATAATAACACTAACACGGGTGTAATAAAGGTGTAATAGGAGTGTATTAAAGTGTAATATGAGTGTAACATGGGTCTTTGTTGTGATACTTTCATGAGCATAAACATTTATGTCATCAACATTTG
>NW_011361249.1:0-1522 GCF_000735185.1 Notothenia coriiceps
ATAGATGGATGGATAGATAGATAGATAGATAGATAGATAGATAGATAGATAGATGGATGGATGGATAGATAGATAGATGGATGGATGGATAGATAGATAGATAGATAGATAGATAGATAGATAGATATATAGATAGATAGATTATTGATCCTAATCTGGGAAATTATTTTGTTACAAAAGCATCAGTGTGTTCAGACATTAAAATAAAAATACTTAAAAAGTGGAACAGATAATTAACAACTACAAATTAAAAGTAAAAAGATAAAAATAAAGTTTAATATAAGAAAAAACACTTATTAACAAAAAATAATGCACAAAACACATGTTTAATTATGTGATACAGCTTTTAGTCAAACATAACCCTAATAATTGTTTTCAATATAAATATGATTCATTATAAATCCCAATATAAAGCATATTTACTACTACTATTATTTATAAAAGTGTCACTACTGGTCTTACTTTATTTGACTGTTTAAACTACATCTGTATGTTTTAATAATATTCAGTGTTTAAACCCACTCATTCTGTTCAAACTGTACTTCATCTTTGTATATCTGTCACATGTTGACACTTATAGTATGCATATATATTACACTGCAGTCTACTGTAGAATATATCATGATAATGATAATAATAATAATGATGTAATCGGTGTCCCTGTGCAATGACAATTAAATGTAATCTAATCTACTTGTTCTATGTATCTAAATAAATGTGTTACCGAATCTAGGTTGGTAGAAAAAAAAAGTTTTTAGCAGCTATAAGCCTATTAATGAATTAATATAGAAATGTAACTAATGTCCCTGCTTTATCATGAAGGACATCTAAGCTTATATATCCGTGTGATTCCTGCATCCCTCGGTTTATTTCTCTGTTTTTCTGATCACACTCACCTCCAGATCTGCAGAGGTTTTATACAACTTTAAAAAGCTGAGGTATTCGGATTATCAGCCGCATGGGATAAAGCAATAAATGGACCAGTGGGGTCCTGAATGGGTGCAGTGGCGTGGAGGGGAGTAATTACAGCTTCATATTAATTGTGTTTTTTTTTCTTACACACACACACACACACACACACACACACACACACACACACACACACACACACACACACACACACACACACACACACACACACACACACACACACACTGGTGACATCTAGCAGAGCCAAGTCTTTGTGCTGAACACTTCAAGTTTCAAAAACAAGGCCAATTGAAGCGGCGGAGCTCAAAGCCGGCTCCATTGTAGGAGAACACATTGAGTTTTGATTGGGGACAATGGTGTTTCTCAAATTTCTTGCAAAAAGAAAGCCATACTCCATCTGTGATCTCAATGAGCGCCCATTCATCCGCTGCCTCCTTTTTTCTGCGCCATTCGTGGCCGGAGAAAAGGAGGCAGATGTGGAGGGAGAGAGCAGGGGAGAGTGCTTTTTAATTGGCTGCTGCAGTGTGTGTGTGTGTGTGTGTGTGTGTGTGTGTGTGTGTGTGTGTGTGTGTGTGTGTGTGTGTGTGTGTGT
>NW_011361249.1:1560-12600 GCF_000735185.1 Notothenia coriiceps
ACACAGACACACACACACACACACACACTCACAAACACACACACACACACACACACACACACACACACACACACACACACACACACACACACACACACACACACACACACACACACACACACACACACACACACAGTTATAGGGAGCCCAATAATCTCGCCTTGTTGATGAACACTTGTAGCCCATTCATTAAACAAAAAATAATCCCTGCCAGCCTATACCTCGAGGGCACAAAAACGGTGTGTGTGTGTGTGTGTGTGTGTGTGTGTGTGTGTGTGTGTGTGTGTGTGTGTGTGTGTGTGTGTGTGTGTGTGTGTGTGAGAGAGATATTCATATCCCCCATTTACCAATAAGTGTTATTCTAGTGATGCTTCAGAGCCTCTCCAGCTCAAGTGTTTGCAGCACATGGCCTCTTATTACCCACAATCCCTCTGTCATTTAGCCTCTAGTGCTGTTTGTCTTTGTGACTTCTGCAGGGCTGAGGACTGACCAATCACAGCTCAGGACATTATTTAATGTTTATTCTAGGGTGGGATAGCTGAGAAGTGCATCAGAGTAGTATTTCCATTGTATTCTCATTTGTACCATAGTTTAATTCAAGTAGTTGCTCGGCTGGTTTTGACAACATTTTATAAAACATGGTGGACTAGCTAACATCTATACAAATATATACGATATATATAAATGTGATTTCATAAATACAAACAAATAAAACGAGACAAAGAAACATGCTTTATCATATAAGTCAAGTTTGTATATGTTTTAACATCTTTAATAATTAGTCTCAAAGGCAAAATGTTCATTCATAATGACTTTTTACATTTTAAGTGCATTTGGGTTGTTATTGTTAATATATTGCTATATATTTACAGGACATAGCCTCCAATAAGGTCATATTATATTAGTGTATTACATGTTATAAAGCCCTTTGTAACCTAGGTTTTAAAAGGTGCTATCTAAATAAAATCCTATTGGCCTTTTTGATAGAAAGCTTCATCATGGCAGACATACATGTGTGTTTCCTTCATTTTTGAATGTCAGGACTTTTTACTGCATATTTTTTACTTTTCCGCTTAATCTTCCTTTTCCATCAGTTGTTCTCATGCACTATTCGTTTAAATGTTGTGTAAGTGGATTATAAGGTAGAAAATATTAGTGTGTGTATTATAATATAGCCTAAAATAAGGTCCTCATTACCTCACACGATTGCAATTCAATATGTGGTTGCAAATAGCCAGAAATGCGTGTGTAAGTAGATGATATGTGTAAAAAGAATAGTCTGCTCATTTTATAATAGCCTAAAATAAGGTCCTAACTTCATACGAATGCAATTGGTTGGAAAATAATAGCAAATCAATAAGGTAATCGCCCAATATGATTGCAAATCAGTTATCACCTTATGGTGAATAATAGTGTGCACATTACGGTATCCTGTCATTAAATCCCATCATACGACTCACTCGGTGTGCGCGTGAAGCGTGCAAATTACATGTGTGTTTATATACTTTATTTTTTAATGTCAGGACTTTTGTACTTTTTTGCTATCTCTTAATCTTAATTTTCCATCAGTTGTTCTCATGCACTATTAGTTTAGATGTTGACAATGTGTGTGTAAATAAGGTATTAATACTATATAATCTAACATAAGGTCCTAACACCTAACATATTGCAATTTAAGTATTTAGACTATGTGGTTGCAAAATAATATTTGCAAATATTGGTAAGCATTCAATGAGGTTATCTTCGAGTATGATTGCAAAACAATGACATTATTTTATGGAGGATAATAGTGTGCACAGTATCCTGTCTTTTAAATCCCATAATATGCTTCCCCTCTCTGCAGATCTTTGTGTAACTGGTGTGTGCTGCCCTGACTCTGGTCTTGCAGGAATGCCTTAATGTGTGAAGTGGCAGGTTAGCAGCCCCTCTGAAGCGTGTAAATGCTCCAGTGAAACGCTGCTTGTCTAACTGCTACTCTAACCTCTGAGCCGGCTGCTGCAGCGGGGGAGCACCGGGAGGGGACCCGGGATCCGGGGCCTTCAGCCGGGGCACAGAGCCGGGCCAGAGGAAACATGCTGCTACATATGTTGGGTCAAGCATAGCCTTTGTTGTGATCTTAAAAGGGCGTTAAAAACCCACTCGGCTGAAAGAAATGAAAGCATGGCGGAGGGCTTTTTTGATGCATAGGCCTAATGAAGTGGTTAGAAGAATGTTGGGTTTTCTAAGTGCTCACAGTCACTTTTAATTGCGCGGGGGGCATTTTTAATTGGGCCAGGAGGAATAATAGTGGATTTAATCTCTATCATAATGCATATTTTTCACACTTTTCTGTTATGAGTGGAGGAGCGATGAATGAACTAAACTATACGATTCAGCCAAGATAATGCAGAGTGTACATGCTGAAGTATTTAGAGGTTTTACTTTAAGAAAACATTATAGTGAAAATACTTCATTCCAAGTTAAAGCCTGCATTCAAAATCTTACTCGTAAAAGTTATACTTTTCCTTATTTGTGTTTAGAATTATATTTACATGTGCGACATTTAATATTCTTGCATCAAGTAGCATTTTTACTTTTGTAGACAAACACAGTTCTGATTTAGTATTTATAAAATATTTGAATTATTTGACTCTTTTCTGATTTAAAGAGTAAGTCCACGTTTTAATGCGTTGTGTTAAAGTATAGCTGTTAAATACACAGTGGAGTAAAATGACATTACTTCCCTTTTAAATATAATGGAGTAAAAATCTAAAGTGGCATAAAATGGAAATACTCTATTAAAGTCAAAGTACCTCAACATTATTAACTAAGTATACCTCTGGGAATCAGGGTTCATTTAAAGCACCGTCAGAATTAATTCAATTGTGATTATATCAAACACAGAGCCCTAATAGGTCTCAATGTCTCAACACACATAATTGTCACTTTAAATCCAATATTTTGGGTTAAATTGAGGATAAACCAGCTTTTTCTACAGGATCTTCCTCCTTCCTCCAGACTTTCTCTTGTTTTCTCTCGGCACCCTGAGAAGTGCTTCCTGTTTTATTTTTTAAATCTTTGATGATAGCATATAATCCCTGTAGGTCCCTCTCTGCAGTTTGCAACTATCACTGCAGTCCAGGCGTTTTTTTTTATCCGATGAGATCTTCGCTCACGCAGATAATTACTTTGAATGTCAGAAAGATGTAGTTTTAATATCGTCTCTATTAGCCTGTTGGCAGGTAATTAAGGTGCAGATGACCGCGCGAGGGAAACAGATGGCATTTGCTTACAGTGATTCAGAAAGTAAACAAAGATCCTGGAGAGAGGCAGGGTGCACACACACACACACACACACACACACACACACACACACACACACACACAGACTACTTCACGAACTGCTGCACACACACACACTAGGCTACTTCACGAACTGCTACACACACACACACACACACACACACACACACACACACACACACACACACACACACACACACACACACACACACCGAGCAGCCATTTCTCTTCGTCTTCTTCTTCTTCTTTCTCCTCTTCGTCTTCTTCGCTTAGACTGGTGTGTCCATCCTCCAAGGGGACAGACAATAGTTGATTGAGTTGTTGGAGGAATCTATAACGGTTTCATCTGAATAGAAATGGCGGCATGCTTCACGAACAGGTGAGGAAGCAGCGTGTTCCGGAGCTGCCCTTCTCTGAATCTCTGCAGGCATCACCGAATCCTCGTTAGTCTCTGAAACAGGAAGCATGACGTCCACCGAAAACCGGTTTAATTATAGACAAAGGGTTAAAAGAATAACCCCACTCAGTTAGGAATTAAGAAGTGAAAAGATGGAACCGGGCATGGAGAAAATGCTTTCTGCACACAGCTAATATTTCCAATAATAAAATAACTAGGCCATTCTTTGTAATTGTTTTATTATGTTCCCTTATAGGGCATTTATTCCAGTGGACAGCAGGAGACACCTTCATTTAATTAGAATTTGTTTATGTTGGTCATAATAATAGCAACAAATATACTACATAATAATAGTTATAATAACATATTTTAATTTCCTATTGTATTTATTTAATGGGCTGTTCATCTTATAATCAATGATGATGCTAATATAGCTGTGATTAAAACTTTAATCATAATAATTGAAAAACATTAACACACAATTATTTCGAGGACGTAATATAAAAATATATACATTTGTAAATAATTAAACTATTAGAAATGTTTATTTTATTTCTGTAATTAATTATTAATATGCTAATTAAACCCATACATTGTGTGTTTATAAAAGCGGATCAAATACAGTTATTAAAAAAACATATTTTATTTTGTTGTTATGGAGGACTGATTTAAGGAACATCGAAAAATGCTATACTGTTAAAAAAAAACAGAACCAAAGCGAAAAATCGATATTATTGATCCGTTTTTTTTAACGCATTGTCACAATTGAAGTATAAAAACACAAAAAAACCTGCTTGGCATGTTCAGTAAAATCATGACTCAATTTAACGTTAATTATGTCCTTTAAGCTATATCCAAAATTATATTTACACATATTGAAAACATTTAGCCTATATATTATTTTGGATACAACATAAACGAAATCGTACGATGGGGTTTTTGTTTCTACTCAAAAGCCTTGGAAGAAAATGTAAAAAGTGCATTTTATTAAACCATTGAAATAGATTATAATGTGTAATAAAGTGTAATAATGTGTGCAGGGTTAAACAGTCCGGAGTTCAGCCGAGCCGAGAAAATTAACAATTGAACTCCATCGACAGCTTTAGTCAATAACTGTCTGCAGTGCACACATACCTTTTTGTAAACGATCACATTTCGCTTCTTCTTGAATCAATAAAATAAAAGATACTTACCTCCCAGGTGGACGAGGAATCATCTTTATTTTGAGTGGAATAAATCTTATTCTAGCCTGTCAATAGTAGCAGAAACACACTATGGACACTTACAATAATGTCGCCATGATACAGAACATTTTCTAAAGAATAAATACCGCAGAAAGATATTAAAAAGGGTGAGTATTTCTCTTAATTTTAGGGCTATTTAGTTATTTGTACGTGTCCTATTTGGCTGCATATCGCCCCGTGATGAAGGCTTGGGGAACAGGCCATTGTTTAAAATCTATTAAATCTTTTGGGGAAATACACAGCATCGATTTTTAGCTTTCCGGGAACTCCTTTCAGATTCTTAACACTTGATATTTGGAAATAAGAACTCAGGTGGACACAGTTAAAAAAAAAAAAAAAGCAGCAAGCCAATCAGATTGCTCCTTTCCCCTTTGGCCAATGACAGGCGCCACATTGTTGTCAAATTTGTCTAATGAAAACGTAGGAGCAACAATAGAGAGAGGAGGGGGGGGGATGATCTGTATCCACTGACAGTCTCTGGAGGAAGTTAGTGTCTCGGGCTGCAGATCCTCGCGGACACTTTACACTCTCCGCGCGCAGGAATGGTCGCTGCTTTCTCGCTCCTGGATATAAACTCCACAGTATCTTCATATTTTTGACTTCTTCTCCTGCTGCAGGCTCCTTTGAACAGTTTACATTTCGATTCATTTTTGCTCGATTATCAGTATAGACTTGATCTGAGTTGTGCTGATAGTAGGCTAAACCTAAAACAGATCGATCAGAACAAAGCAGTTTTGTTACTTTTTCTTCTTCTGCAGACTTCTTTGAACAGTTTGCATTACGATCATAGTTTTTAGTTGTTGCTCTATTCTCAGTAACCTTCACCTGTTGCCTCGACATGACGAGCAGCGCAGAGCAGATGTGAGCGTCCTGAACTAGAAAACCTAAAGCAGATCGTACAGAAGAGCGCACTTTTCTTATTTTTTTTAGTTCACTAACAATCATGGATCTGAGATCGGAGCATCCCTCAATCTCCTCCGTGTCTCAAATGCATCCCGGAGCGGCAGCGGCGGCCGCAGCAGCCTCCATCCCGGTGTCCATAGCAAACAGCATCCTGCGCGGCACACCTCTCATCCTGCGCTCCTCCGACAAATACCCACGCACCCCGAAGTGTGCGCGCTGCAGGAACCACGGGGTCGTGTCCGCGCTCAAGGGCCACAAGCGTTACTGCCGCTGGAAGGACTGCATGTGCGCAAAGTGCACGCTCATCGCGGAGCGGCAGCGCGTGATGGCGGCGCAGGTGGCGCTGAGGCGGCAGCAGGCGCAGGAGGAGAACGAGGCCCGCGAGCTGCAGATGCTTTACGGCACCGCGGAGGGACTGGCTCTCGCGGCGGCTAATGGCATCATCCCGCCCCGACCCAACTACGACGTGTTCACCATGAGCGGCGAGAGCCACTCAGGTGAGCGTTACGCATCAATGTGGAAGCATAAGGGCACTAGTTTGTGTGTAAAACCTCCGCACTACAGGTGTGAAAGCACGTTAAAAAAAAAAATTGAGATAAAGTTGTGAGTAAAGGCCTAAATATGAATGATGTTCCTGCCTATTCTATATTTAATTGATTTGATATTTTTGGTGACCTTGCTTGTCAAGACAAGATTTGTAAATAGTTGTTTTTTTCTGGCATATTAAATGTATTGATTTTTATTTTCGGCAGAAACTGGTCCAGCTGTCCAGTTAAATTATAATACCTTATAGTGCATGCTGTCTCTTTAAAGTCCTGTTTGATTTAGCTTTTTTATTTCCTAAAGTGGGACATCTTTCGCTGATTAATTATCTGGTTTCGATCAAATGTTTCCCATGTAAAGTGTACATGTTGGCATGTGTATCCCCATCTCACGCTGTGATTTCCTGCTTGTGTCAACAGATTCAGGTATCCAGAAGTATGAGCTGTTTACAAAGAGTCAGAGCTCCGCAGTCTCTCAGCTGACTCTGGGGAAACCAGCCTCCACAGAGAGTGACTCTGCGCCGGGCATCTCCTCCCCGGACGGCCGGCACGGAGGCTCCGGTTCAGAGAACGGAGACAGCGAGTCCTTCATCAGCTCCCCGGTGTCCAAACCTCGGAAAGACGGCGGGGAAACTCCTCGCTCGGTCAGCTCCCTCGGCTCAGACTCCGGCTCTGAGACCGACAAAGACGAGCAGGAGGCCTCTCCGTCCTCCGCGGCCTCCCGGCACATGAACGCCATCGACATCCTGACCCGGGTGTTCCCGAGCCACAAGAGGAGCGTGCTGGAGCTCGTGCTGCAGGGCTGCGGGAAGGACGTGGTGCAGGCCATCGAGCAGATCCTCAACAACAGCGGGGGCGCCAACTCCAACAAGGCCGGCACAGAAGGGGCGTGGACGGCGGAGAGAGTGCTCCAAAGCGCGCAGCAGCTCCAGCACTCTTCTGCATCCACTACCGGGGTTCCGAGGCCCATGCTCCCCGGTGCCATGACGCTCAGCAACCGATCAGCGTTCTCTCCTCTGCAGCCGAACTCTCCACACTTCGCCGACCCCAGCACCTATCCTCTGGGTACACATCTGGGGCTGAACCCCCTGAGGCTCGCCTACTCCGCGCACAGCCGGGGATTGGCCTTCATGACGCCGTACTCCACCGGCCTGATGCCCATGGGCTTCAGACCCCCGATGGACTATGCCTTCAGTGACCTGATAAGAGACAGGACAATGTTGCACAAGGAGCAGGGCTACCCTAGCGGTCTGTACGGGCCTCTGGTCAACAACACTCCGGAGAAACAGTGAGGCGAGGCGGACTGATCTCAGAGACTTGCTGCACCGAAAAAACTGAAACTCTAATTACATGTATGAAGTCAACAAATGTCACATAACTGTATTAGGTTAGTTGAAAAATATTAAGTTGAAACTTGATATTTCTTATATATATTTATGTTGTATTGTTGGAGGAACCTGTGTTTCATTGCACACCTGTAGATGCGTACATGACAAATAAAACCATTACACCTTCAATCAACCTAATACAGTTAAGTGAAATCTGTTAACATAATACCTTTAATTAAAGTCAATGGTTTTTAGTGTGCGGTGTGTCTGTAGCCACAAGTGTTGAATGTTCCTGGAGACAAATCTGTGATGTGTTTTTTTTTTTTGGCTGCAGGCTGCTGTAAATAATAGGATTATCTGGCTTGTAGTCAAATGGTCTGAGAGAGGAAAACTTATGTGTCATTTTCCAAAAGGATTTTATATGTTTGGATGACATTCCCCACGATTAATTAAAGCTAAAAAGATATTTATAAAAATCCAGAATAAACCACAATGAAGCTGGGAAAGTAAAATAGAAAATAAACACTGTTTTATTTCTGATTTTAATGTAATTTCTGCAGGATTTAAAAATACTTCTACAAAGAAAATGATGTATCAGATAGTCCCATTTTCAGCTGGTTGGTGAAACTGAAGTGCAAATGATGTACTTTAAATATGCATTTATCTCTCACACACATATGGAATATTAAACGAGGCAAAATTAAGTTATTATAACATGTAGATTACTGATGTTAACCCTGTTTCCTGATGTACTGAACTAATGATGTGTAAATGCCATCCTTTTCTTTTCTTATTATTTCACTTTTCTCACCTATATTTGTTTAGTTAATTTCCAACTGCCTGTATTATATAATGCATTTGGTAAACGCTATGCTATATTTGACTTTTCATTTATCCTTTAGTCAGCCTTAAATATTTTGTGACAAAGTGCTGGATCAAGTCAGTTCATCTTCAAATGTTACAAGCTGTGCTGTCACATTGTATGAATATGCTGGAAATAAATGTTATTTTAAAGAAAAACGAAAGGTATTATCTTTGTGTGTTGAGACTGAGACCATATGAGAATATAACACCCCACATACACACATTTTCATTTGGGCGGGAAGCATCAACATGGCACAAACTTAAATCCTTCAAGATATAAATGTCACTTACTGATGAAACTCTCAAATCTATTTACACAGCAAATCTCAACAAGCATGCTTGCAAGTGTTTACTGATAAATTAAGTATACAGGACGCATCAACATTGATCAAACTTAAATCCTTCCAGATGTGTCAGATATCTTTTTGCAGTTGTTGGTACAACTTTCACTTTCTTATAAAATAAACTATAATTTATTCACAAAGCAAATCTCAACAAGCATACTCGCAAGTGTTTACTGATAAATTATGGAAATAGGGGCACGCGTTTTAAGATAATGAACATTTATTGAGATTATAATCTGATTTCTTATTTAAATAATATATAAACAGGTAGAAAGTAAAAAAGATATGAACTCATTTCCTGAACGCATGTAGTGTACTAAATACAATTAAAAATAAATAATCTGCATTATATATAATCTCAATTATATCGACACATTTTAAAAAGACTGATCTAATTTGAAATTGTCTGAATGTTGTCTTTGGTGTTTGTTTGGCACTTCATAAAATAATGCTTACATTAACATTTGTAATACACATATATTTGTTTAAGGCTAGAAAGAAGGACAGAGACATCTTTTATTTTATTTCATTAGCAACACTGCTAAATAATAACCTCAATGTTGCAGTGTATGCAGAATATATACAGAATCTAGCGGTGGCGCAGACTTTGAGAAGGCAATAACATATTATATTTTTAAAAGGAAGAAGACAGTATTTTACAAACAGCCAGCAGTTTCATCTGATAGATATCCGATGAGCTTTTATTTGTTTGTGCAGGAATTTAGATGACAAATACAATTGACGTTTCAATCCAATTATTCAATTAACTTCTCCTTATTGGATAAACTACGGGATCCTTATTAACTAGTTGATTTTGCCACGACAATACAGGGAGAAATCTAGACAGTTTATCATTTGAGGTAATTTGTTTGTGGCAACTGTAGGCCAGAGGAAAATAATAGAAACGTATAAAAGCAATGTTTGTTTTTTTACAAAGAGGGAACCTGGATCACTGGCCTATTATTGAGAATATATCGACCATGCGGGATAATTTGTGGAGAAGTAACACAACTAAACATTTTCTATTGCAAACCTACTTGAATGACTTGATGAATCCTCCTCTAAATCTTATTTGAACGTTATTCCGTGAGCATTACTGTCTCACTGGACGCCATAGTTTCACCGCTGGTGTTAGGCCTTTTACGAATTACAACACTTTCTTCTTCTCAGGGATTTTTATTCTCCAAATTCACCATGTCTGAAGAGCAGTGGCGCCACCTGCAGGCCAACCAACACCTGCACCTAAGAAATCCTGTCTGCATCCTTCTCCAAATAAAATGGTAAATGACATTATTCTTCAAATGATGATGTCCGTCTGATCCTCGATGCTGGTTATCATCCAACCGTACAATCCTGTACAATCCTGTTGTAATTTTATTTTATGGTCCCAAAAAACATTACACCGCATATTTAAGTAAAACATTTGATTCCATTCACTCATTATATTTCCATAGTGACGACAGTGGATCATTACGTTATCTGACTATAATTGACTATTAGAATACACGTTTAAAATGATTGTTACAGTGGATGAAGGGGGTGGGGGTTGGGTGTCTAAAGTCAAAGATTAATCTTGATTGGGCCAAATTTGACCCCGAGTGACCCACAACAATGCTGCTGGGTCTTCACAGACCCCACCACCAAATAATATAAGGGTTAAGAGCGACCTGGCATCATGAACAAAGTTACAACAGATGGACACAAAACAATACAGGCCGACGAATAAAACACAAATGAAATGGCACATTAACCAGTCAATATGCAAAGTAAAATAAAAGTGTCATAAAACATTAAAAACTGGCACAATTTTAAAACGACTGGTGTAGAGATGATAGCAGCTTCTCCTCCCTCTCAGGGTTTTCACTGCTTTTCCTCCATTGAAAGATCACCATGTCTGAAGAGCAGTGGCGCCCCCTGCAGGCCAAACACTGTCAGCACAAAGCAGTCGGTCTAACTCACATGTGTCACAGGCCCTGTGGATTTAATTTCGGCCCGCAGGATAATTTCTAATTCCTATTAGATCTGGCCCTCCGGTATATTGCACGCATACCTTCACTCCATCCTGAGGGTCTCCTCAGCTCAGAGCCTGAGCCCAAACATTGTGACCTTGCACCAGAAAGCAGTGAACTACACACA
>NW_011361250.1:0-1974 GCF_000735185.1 Notothenia coriiceps
CAGAGGAGAGGATTTCTCATTTCTCTAACCGCCTGCTGCTTCCCCTCCTCTCTCCTCGGTTCCCCTCCTCGACTCCTCCGCTCGCATCTCCTGTGGGCGGGACTAAGACACAAGGATAGGAGTCGAGGAGGGGAATTAGAGAAATGAGAGAGGGCCCTCGTTTCTATCTGTTGCTAATCAGTCCCTCTTTTCACCATTTGTGATTGTTGGAACAGTGGAATGGTTAGCAACGGTGGTTTTGTAAAGTTTTCATGAGTTCCAAACTAAGCTATGGTAACTACTGCATTTTCCCCATAAATTAATGCAAATTGTAAGCTTTTACACTAAAGATTTTAATGGGTGTCATTGTATGTTTTTGTCCAGTGTGAAATGGACTCTGAAAGTTGCTTCGCTGTTGAGTTGTTTTTTTGTGAAAAGCGCACTACTGTATGTTATTAGCTCAGCTCTTGTTCTCCAACATTGACTGTAGTCAGTAGTAGAATCAGTCAAATGAGATTCTTTCAAACTGACGGTGCACAGTTGTTGGCTTTTCTTCGGCCAAGCTGATAGATAAAGGTCAAACAGGCGGCATTATTTGCGATCATGTAAATCATCCATATTTTATTCGTCTGATAGGAAGCTTCTGTAGTGTCACTTTGGCTTTTTATGCCTATGAGACATCTCTCCATGGGCACTCACAGACGCACATGCTCCTTGTTATTCCCAGTGTTGAGAATTTCTTCTCCCCAGGCAACACACTCTCACTCAAACCAAGTGGTGATGAAAGATGTGCCTAAATTAGGATGTTCTGCCGTACCAGAGGCAGGAGTGAGTTTAACACCTCTCCCAAATCTAACACTTCACAACTGCACACTGCACGGCGCTGAACTTTTTTTCTTTAAGAGGCTTACATTTCCATCAACACCTTGAAAAGCAGTGTGTGACTATGCCTGTGTGTCTGTGTCCTTTTCTGTGCTTTTGCACAATGGTTTTGAAAAAATCTAAATGTCCTGTAGAGTATTGGTGAATATTAAATTATAAACTTCTCGCTCAGGAATAGAGTCAGTGATCTGTTCAGTCCTGTCATGAAATGGAGGGGTAGACTATAGTGGTGCAGGGATGACATATTTTTATAGGCCGACCCGGAAAAAAACAGCGCATGGTTTCCCTCGACAAAAAAGCAATGGGATTTCTCCATAGGATTTTGGAAAATAGCTTGAAATAAGGTCTGTGGAAAACGAACCTGTTAGATAAATGCACGTTTTGTTCAGCCGGATAATATCCACATGTCTACCCTACTTTTATAATTTTCGAATCATAAATCTAGTCGCCAGAAGCAAAATACTAACGTTATGCTATAAACTAACTACAGCAGGGTCGCTGATTCAACGTCACGCCAACTTAAGATCGATATTCAAAATTACAGATTCAAAATTGTACAAGTTGAAGCTTTTGTTTTAGCAGTTTGCAGGAGGCAGGTACTTGCTTTCAAGTAGAACAGTGGCAAACAAACTTAGCGGGAGTGTTTACATGTTTGGCGTAATGACGTACAACGGCCTCAACAACTTCTGTAGTCCTATTCAGCCACTTGTTAACAACCATCATTTTTCAGACAGGTTAACTCTTCATAAATCACCAGTGGGGTCACTGCTGATAAGTCACGATACCAACATTTTGGTTTCGACACCGATACCAAGTCAAGAATAGCGATTCCAATTATTTTTCGATACTTTTCTTAAAAAAAGGGAAACAGTCTTAAATGTAATTATTGTGCTTTATTTCACACCAGAACCATAACGAAAACACAAACAATAAGAACAATAAATAAAATAAATGACAAGAATTCGTATTAAATAAAATTAATACATGTCTTACAGACAGGCCTCGTGGTGTCCGTAGGCTTGCCCTCACTGTCAGAGATATAGCTAAAATACATAAAAATGTCGCTTCTGGCATCTTTTTTGTCAACAAGCCGAGGCGCAGCGGCAGTTGCAC
>NW_011361251.1:0-2572 GCF_000735185.1 Notothenia coriiceps
TGTGTGTGTGTGTGTGTGTGTGTGTGTGTGTGTGTGTGTGTGTGTGTGTGTGTGTGTGTGTGTGTGTGTGTATACATATATCCCATTTCTCTGGTGTCTCTTTAAAAAGAATAGATTGTTCTTCTGCTACAAACAAAGAGTGAAGACACACACACACACACAGTAAAACAGAGAGGGTGCGTGTGACAGGATTTATGATGGGGGAGACGTGGGGGGAGACAGACAGAGAGAGGGAGGGGGGAGGGGGAGGAAGGAGAGAGTTAAGACAGGAAAAAGACAGAGAAAGAAAGAAATAATGACAATATTGTCTTTGTTATTTTAATGCCATTAAAGTGTTATTTATTATTATTAATGAATACAGAGGGATAGAGTATTGTTTCTATTAGGGACTCCAGATAATGAACAGCTCCATAACTAGAAGTAATACCAGAAATAATACAAATATTACTTTAACTATATCAGATACAATCCAGATTAATACAGGAATAATACTAGAAAAATTGTAGAAATATTACGGGAAATACTAATAGAATAAATACGATAAATAAAGTTGAAATAAAACTAGAATAATATTAGAAATAAAGTGATAATACTTATATTAATAGAAGAGCAATAGAAGAAGTTAGAAAAATACGTACAATCTAATTCAAAGTAAATAAAGAAAGCATTTGTATAAATACATAAAATAAGTAACATCAGATCAGACCGAGAGGAAAGTGGAAATATTGAAACGGTGATACATCTTAGGAATGAAAACCTGAAACACACTTCAGCTTGTAATTGGAAGAAAGACAAGGAAAGGGGAGAAACCCAACCCAAGAACAAAGATATGGATCTAAAGACGACGAAAGATTGAAACAGGAAACCGATAAATGAGAGAGACGAGGAACAATTACCAAAAAACAAACAAGAGAAGAAGAACGGAGCGAGGGTCAGCCGAGTGACGCAGAGATAAAAGAGAAGATGAAAGATTTTAGCTAAAGAGGCTTGACCCCTCGCTCTACCCCGAGTATTGACCAGGGCTTTTATAAACTACACGTGTGTGTGTGTGTGTGTGTGTGTGTGTGTGTGTGTGTGTGTGTGTGTGTGTGTGTGTGTGTGTGCGTGTGTGTGTGTGTGACCTCTGCATGCTCGTAGCTAAATCAATCTGTCAAACGTGTTAGCGAGTCCGTGCTTATTCACCGCCATGCCTATTTGTGTGTGTGTGTGTTTGTGTGTGTGTGTGTGTGTGTGTGTGTGTGTGTGTGTGTGTGTGTGTGTGTGTGTGTGTGTGTGTGTGTGTGTGTGTGTGTGTGTGTGTGTGTGTGTGTGTGTGTGTGTGTGTGCGTGTGTGTGAGAGACCGACCCTGACCGGCCATCAGAGCCAATGACGGAGTATTGATCAAGGCTCCGTCGCCATAGAAACGGCCGTTTGGGAGGACAGGCGAGGGTGTGTGTGTGTGTCAAAGTGGGAAGACTTACTTCAAGGTGGCTCATCAGATCGGTGTGTGTGTGTGTGTGTGTGTGTGTGTGTGTGTGTGTGTGTGTGTGTGTGTGTGTGTGTGTGTGTGTGTGTGTGTGTGTGTGTTTGTCTACAGTTTGTGTGTGTGTGTGTGTGTGTGTGTGTGTGTGTGTGTGTGTGTGTGTGTGTGTGTGTGTGTGTGTGTGTGTGTGTGTGTGTGTGTGTGTGTGTGTGTGTGTGTGTGTGTGTGTGTGTGTGTGTGTGTGTGTGTGTGTGTGTGTGTGTGTGTGTGTGTGTGTGTGTGTGTGTGTGATGGATGAATGATGATGAGTTCCTCCACCTTTTCCTCCTCTCCTCCTTTAATCACTCGTTATTTAACTGGGGCAGTGCAATGTGTCTCCTAAATGTTAATGATGTCAAGAGAGAGAACCTGCGTTTCCTTCTGGTAAAACAAATGTCTTAATTAGGTTACTGATGTTGGAGTAAAGGAATGTAACATTTGGATTAAACTTCACAGCTTTAGGTCAACGTTGCTTTCCATTGCATGGTAAGACATACAGATGTTCTACTTGTTATACCTGTTCTCTTTTTGGTTTTCTATTTGGCACCTGCTTGGTAGTATTTACACAAATGTAGGGTCTGTCTTTTCTAGCTGGCGCTGTCGAGTGATTTTCCACACCCATGCATGCAAACCCTATTTTACGTAAATGTAAAATTGCGTTATCGAATACAAGTTGACCCTCAAATCTGTTATTAATATGCGAAATAATTATAATAAATGTTCCTTGGATTCAATAGGGTCTTTCAACGTGATTTCGTCACTGCTAAGCTAAGACCCTGAAAAAGTATTTTCAACAATACGAAAAGTAAGAATGGATCACTATTTTTGTCCCGACACAATTTGCCACATCCTGCACAAAACTGCATTTTGAAAATGCACAATAATCCATCAATACACGTAACGTCAATGTGTCTAGATCCAATGCTATCAGCGATTTGAAGCTTTTACAAAGCTAAACGTTAGCATGAAACAGGCTAACGTCCGGCAGTGGCTCGGTCAGTAGGGGCTTGGACTGGGAGCTCTAGGGTCGCCGGTTCAAGTCCCTGACCAGACCTAAAATATGGAGTGTG
>NW_011361252.1:0-1687 GCF_000735185.1 Notothenia coriiceps
GGGGGGGGGGAGCGGAGTGGAAATTAGTCGCAGCAGAGGAGCAAAATGATAATTAAGTAAATAAATAATCCGTTTATTGACGTAAACACACAGCAGAAAGGTAATGGGTGAATAACTGCATTACAGAATCCGTCTGCAGTTCATCCTGAGTTCAGCAAATGAACTCGATAGGAACGGGTTTTCACTGGCCGTGGGATTTAATAACCTAACCTTAAAACGCAACGCATGTATCTGCCTCCTTTCCTATCAGTGGTGGAAGAAGAACTCATATAATATATAAAAGTATAAATACCAAAATGGAGAAATACTCAAAATGTTACGTGAATGCACAAAAGTATTAAGAGCAAATTATACTTTATCTATACTCATTAGGCAGAATGACCATTATGGAATAATCTAAATCACGCATTGGTTATAATTAGCTATTCATTGTAATGAACATTATTTAAATGTTGCAGCATACTTTAATATGAATAAGAAAAATAACCTGCAAAAATATCTGATATTGTTAGATAAAAGTATTGAAGATACAGTAGGCTATGCCTCCAAATTGTGGTGGAGTAATATAAAATAGCAGAAAGAGTACTCGATAAAGTAATTTAAAACGGTATACAGTAAATACTTGCCATTGCTGTTTTCTATGTGTAGCTTATAGGCTACCTTTAGGATATTATTCACAAAAATATATAATGGAAAACTAAATGGAAAATAATAACACATCAGTTTCTGAATCAGTGATGAAATGTGGAAATAACAGTAAAGTAATGAATTGAGGAGGGATACGTGCAGTGAACTCGATACAAATCCCTCCGCACAGAGTCGAATCACATGAAAATAAATCCACCTTATCGCTCCCTATCTGATCTCCCCTCAAAGCCGAATAAGTGCTCCGCGCGGAGGGTTTTATACAATAACGCAACACATTATTCCTGCCAAATATTCCTGTTTAACTCGGGAGTGATGCTGCGGGTTCACGAGTCAGCGTGCACGGCGGCGGTGTCATTTTTATTTATACAACAAAAGGGAAAAAGGAGAAATGATCCTGGGAGAAAAGAAAAATCTGGAGAGAGAAAGAACCCCCCCTCCTCCGCCTCCCCTCCTCTTTTCACATCTACTGACCATTTTTCTTCAAAGTAATGACTCCAACTCAATGTAGTATGACGGAGAGGGAGAGAGAGGGAACAGAGTGACAGAAGGGAGTGAGAGGGAGGTGGAAATGGCTAAAAGAAAGGGTGTGGAAAGAAAGGAGGGGGTGAGGAAGGGAGGTAGAGAGGGGGAGGCTTGGTTTTGCTTGGGGTGAATGGGAGGTCAGCGCGTCTCAGCAATATTAAAATGTGTACCTGGGACGCGGAGTGACACGCCTCGTCCGTTAAACAAAGAGTGTGCCAAACTGGCAGATTAATTTGAAAACTTGAGTCCTTGCACACACACACACACACACACACACACACACACACACACACACACACACACACACACACACACACACACACACACACACACACACACACACACACACACACACACACACACACACACACACACACACACACGCGCACACACACACGCACACAACCCATCACAACACTTAATGCCTTAAAGAGCCCACAGTCTCCACATCAGCCCTGCTCGGTCTCCCTCAGCCCCAAACCGCTCGCTGTAACACCGGGAAACTCTCACGGTAGGG
>NW_011361253.1:0-2197 GCF_000735185.1 Notothenia coriiceps
AATATTAAAACATAATGTTGAATGAAGTATTGTGGAGCTGCATTGAGACCCCAGCCTACACATTATTTTCTAAAGACTTAATACAACATATTAGTTTAGTCCAAATGGTTCAGCTTTAAGTTCACACAGCGTGTTCAATGGGAAGCCTCAGTCTGGGAAACAGGAGGAAGTCTGCGAGGGCAAAGTGACCTCGAACCTTCGTCAGAGGACCAATCAACTGTCAGTCTTTGTGGGGAACCAATCAGCACGAGTTCAGCGGTTATTGAGATTTGAATGACTGGACACACATAGTGAGAGCAGGGCATTGTGGGAACTGATTAGGCTGCCGTGTTGACATTAGGAAAGGTCTGGGAAAGCCTCACAATGACTCACACACAGCAAAATAAACACAGAACCACACATGACAGGAACACACGTTGGTGTGAACACAGTTATCTGCAGAGACAGACGCACACATGCCTCACACTGTACACAAACACAACTGCACACAAACACCAATAAACAAAACAGTAATTACACACATGACACAAACCCTCAAAGCCAGGTATCAAATCATACACATGTTGCACCAAAATGAGGACGTGTTGAGGTTTTTAAAAAACACAAGAAAATCTGTAAAAAATAAGAGGAAAGACTTAGTTTATATTTTGTGTTTTTTTTTCTGTATTTTACATTCAACGTCCAAACAAAGAACCGGGCAAAAAGCAGGTTTAGTAAACAGTGAAAATGTTACGGGGATTACTTTATTATGTTCAATAAATCTTACTGATTCAATCTCGTTTAAACAGTTGTGTTTCTGTGGTGTTTGAATGGAGAGTGTTTTACGACTGGTGGCCCTAAAGCATGTCTTATGTTTATGTTAATACATTATAACAGTTGTGCAAACTCTCACAAACATTGACTATGGTTGCTCACACACACACACTTGATGTTAGGGGTTAATGGCAGACCCGGTTAACCCCACTGAACTTTAATTTAGTGAATAGTTACACACAGATACGATTCCTGCTCTGCTCTGTCTGCACACAATGTAACGGTAATCAACGGTATTTCAAACACATGAACTGTTCCTCGATCATTTCAAATGACCCAAAGCATTACTTTAAATGTCCTTATTCAGAATTGAATTGTGTTTCCATTATCTTGATTGTGAGCACGTGTAATCGGATTACCTGTGGAGCGCAGCTTGCTTTAATATTCTCTAATCGATCGATCTATACACGAGGCTCCGCTGCTCTTATCTCTGCTTATCTTTTGGAACCACATTCTTCTTTAATCCACTTAGGGCTGAAGTCTACCTTCTCAAACCCAGTTCGGAGACATTTGCTTTTGCTTTAAAGGAACCTTTTTGGTTTGGAGTTATAAGAGGAGGCAGAACTAAGTCAGTTACAATTAGAATAATGGCGTTAAATTGCTATGAAATGTATGTTTGCAAGCGTTAAAATGAAAAGACGTGGTCACTGGATCTATAGAAAGCACATCATCTGTCATAATAACCTCTGGCTTCCCTTCAGCTCCCCCTTATTGAATTCCCAGACCTTAATACCCCTTAATTAGACGTTACATACCACGCATCCAGCAGCTCAGTGAGCAGCACCACCATTATCCCGCAGAAGCCTGGAGCTCATGATACATGACGTGTCACTTTGTTAAAAGGTCCAGAAGGGTTTCCCAAACTTCAATCTAAACGGACTGGTCGGTGATGGCTCGACTTACTGTTATTGCTATGTATGTATTTCAACAAGGACCGTGCATACAAATACATTCATCTGAGAAAAGAGAAGAGATGAATTAGGCCAGATTTGAGCCAGTGTTGGGAAAGTTACTTTAAAAAAGTAACTAGTAATAGTTATAGTTACTGCTCTCAAAAAAGAAACTAGTTACTTTATTAGTTACTAAATTATAAAAGTAACTAGTAACAAGTTACTTTACTTAAAAATAATAACAATAAAAATACAAGTTTTTGTGTTGTTTTTTGCTGACTAGTTCTCTGAAGGCAACAGACTCAACCGTTGCGATGGGCAGCATGTCCTCAACAACATACCTGGCAATCAATCTGTTTTGTTGACTGGGTGACATGTGGCGATTTGAAAAAATCGTTTTTTGGCTGTTTAGATGGTGTTGCTCCATCTGGGTCACTGCCGGTGGTTGAGACGGTGGGGTCTTTGGCGACTAGTTTTAAAGCCCCATGTACAGC
>NW_011361254.1:0-4288 GCF_000735185.1 Notothenia coriiceps
GTGTGTGTGTGTGTGTGTGTGTGTGTGTGTTGTGTGTGTGTGTGTGTGTGTGTGTGTGTGTGTGTGTGTGTGTGTGTGTGTGTGTGTGTGTGTGTGTGTGTGTGTGTGTGTGTGTGTGTGTGTGTGTCATACTTGCCAACCCTCCCGATTTTCGCGGGAGACTCCCGCATTTCTCCCGGTTTCTGACAAAATCAGATTTACTCCACTTTATTTTAATACAGCTACACCATTGTTTGGTTTCAATGGTAGCGCGTCTCTTTAGCAGCGCGCGCAACTCAAGGTCTGAGAGGGTGAGGAAGATGAAAATTGAACAAGAATCGACAACTCGACCCTCTGATCACTCCTTTCCTGTAAAATACAGGTCCAGCCCACACATATGCTCCATGGTGCCACAGGCATTGCCCTTACAACTACAATAAGCATGTAAATGTTAATCTACAGCTCCGGCGATCCACTAGCACCGGAGTCTACACCTGCAGACAACTACTGTAGCTACTGTAGCGTCACCTTGGATACGAGTCCAAAAAACTCACAGACACACAGGCCAGGGCGCTGAAAGGGCGCCCTTTGAGCATCAGATCTGACGACGCTGATTGGCTGAAATTATGTTTCGGCGGCATAGTTTACAGATAGCAACAGTCAGCTTGTTGGCTGCTGCTGCTCTGGCTGAGGGCTCCTTTCTACAGCCCGGACGAGAGAGGGTAATGATACATGCTGCGGCCAGGCAAACCAGGGGACTTTAATTCCTCTTGACACTGTCGCTTATTTACAAAAAAAACACCCAAATATACATGTTATTGTGCTTCTGTCTTTCTGTGTCTTTTCATCTGTAAACTCCCTCGACGGGGCCGCTCTCTCTCTTCTCTTGATCGCCCTCTCACGGAGAACACTTCACTGTCCCGCTTCATTGTAGGATTTCTGCCATGTCTCTACTTTAGTTTGACCATCTCTGTTATTAAGTTATGGAATACTAAATAAATAATTAATTAGATGCCTTACCGTTGCTGCGCTCATAAAGAATGATAAGAATAAGAATAATTAATTATTTCATTAATTAGTGAGTTTATTTAAGGTAATATGTTAGAAGCCGTATTTTATCAGCATGTCTGCACAGCAGTTACAATGGTCAAACTACATTAAAACAGAATTGTCCCCATTTTGTCTTTAATAGTTACTAACATTAGATATTTTTAATGAGATATGGACCGCAAAACCAAAAATGTGCCTGGATAAAGAATGTAGCTGTTGGACATAAACGTAAACTGAGTGTTGTGTTTTTATTTTATTAACCTTTTACATTAAAAACAAGTTCGAATTTTCAAAAGGTCTTATTTTTTTTTCAGTTTAGAGCAATAGCCCCTCCAAATGTGTGCACGTCCCTGGGCCTATGTATTGGGAAAGTTTAACTATTTGAACACTGTAGCAATTGTCACTGAAGTAATATCTCAAAGCCTCTATTACAGTCATGTAATTAAAAAAACCTGCAACCTAACTTTCCGCACAGCACGGCAGATAAATATACGATTTAAAAAAAAATTGCTTGTTTTACAATAGTTTTCCTATGCAAAGAAATTAAAAACATATAAAGCCTAAAAAAAAGGACTACAATCAACCACCTTAATTTTACTGCATATTAAGGAATGGTTTAATTTTTTGAAAATGCTTATTGAATAATTAGGTGATCATATTTATTTGTATCAAAGATTACTCTAACAGGAGGAAATGGTGCATTTGTTGGGTACTATTTTTATAGGGTTAGTGTTATTGACTCATATCCAAATTGGCACACCATAGCAGTTATTAGCGACAAACTTCAATTCTGGTTAGGGAAGGCGTGCCCAGCTCCTTTTTAAATGAGCGGTCTGAACTCCTTCAGACCTCTCACGCCTCTCTCTCGCGCTCTGTCCCCAGCAGACTGCCAGAGCTCCAGCACTGTGCTTCACAAACTCAGAGACCTGAGTCATGTTCTTCCAGTTTATCTGTGCTGTGGTGACCAGGTCTCTGTTTCTCCTGCTCTCCCTCATAGGGGTGTGGAGGGTGGTGTGGGTGAAGGACCATGGCCTCTACTGGCTCCTCACCGGCCTCTGCCTGCCTCTGGTGGTGGAGATGATCCTGACTCTGAAGAGGAGACGGGGAAAAGATTACAAATGGTATTCAGTTTATTATTCTGGTTAAATGTATGATATTAAGTTAGAATGCAGTTTATTGTTGTATTGAGAATACGTTAAGATTATACCAATCTTTGTATAATGATGTGTCTTTCCCTGCAGGTTTTCTCCTGCTATCTTCCTCTTTCTCGTCAGTATCATCCCGTCATTATGGATTTTAGAGCTCCACCACCAAGAGAACAAGTCCACTGACTCCAGGGTATAATCTATGTATTATTTGATATCATATTCTCTTCCATTCTAAGAGTTTAATTACATATTGTTTTGCTTATTAAAGATGTTCATTCTGTTTTTCTCATTTTAGTGTGAAAAACTGGACTCTACCGAAAATATTAAGAGTATTTTTAAACTTCAGGTAAGTGTCAAAGCGTTATGAAGGTTTAATTAATTTCAAATAAAAATGAGAATATATTACAAATATTTAAACAATTTCATTTGGACGTATTATACTGTAACTTAAACTGCATAGTATGTGTCACAGCAGTAGCCTGTTTTCTGGCAGTGGAGGGTAAGGGCCCCTGGAGATAAATACAGTTCCACATTGCAGTTTGAATGTATATTAACACTTCAGTTACGGTAGGATAACACTACCTTACATTATTTTCTGCACTTTTGCCGTTGCTTTCCATTTGGTCACTCAGTTGGTCTAGACAGTGGAGCTCTCTCCCTGCCGGTGTTTGGTTATGCTGATTCATCTCAAAGAGGCTGTTGTGAGGCTGCGGGTATTTTTCCTCTTTCAACACCAGCACATTCATAGAAGTGGTGACCACTTTAAAGACCCGGCACACCCTTAATTAAAACAATAACAAGCCCAACATAAAAGCTCTGGTAAAATGTTCTGTGTTGACCATGTTTTATTCCCTATTTTCACTTAAACCCACATTACTTCTCCTTTAACTTAAACCTTTTCCAAAGTGTTAAAGTAGAAAGAAAAAAAGCATAGCTTGCAAATCTCCCAGAGGCATGAGTCGGGGAATATGACTCTAAAAGAAGTTGCGAAAACTTCCCAAAATGTGCCATATTTTCCTTAAAGAGTACTAAATAATGAATAATTTCCCAGTTTGGGACATTATGTATATATCCCTCTATCCATCTATCTATCCATCTATCTATCCATCCATCCATCCATCAATCCATCAAATAACTAGTTACATGTGATACAATGTAAATAAAAAAGAATTAAAGTAACCTCAATATAAACCATAAAGAAATTCATTAACTTCATCGATCTTTGCTTAAACATTTTTGAAACACTGTAATCGTGCTAGTAATCTATATTTTCTTTTAAATGGAAAGGTAATCTGATTCGTTATTTATTTATGTAATTGTAATCGAATACAGTTACCTTTTTTTTGTATGCCGATTACATAATCTCGTTACATGTAATCCATTACTCCCCAAGCCTGCTGACAACATGAAATAAGCTGTTTCCAGAAGACCTGTTTTTACGGTTATAACGTCATTAAAGTTGGCTATCTGTGAGTCATATTGAAAATGAGGACAAATGTAATTGCTGTCACAGTATACACACGAAACATGAAACAGGGTGGTGCTAGGGTATGTGGGTTTTGCCACTTTCAGAACTTTAGCGAGGGAGGGTATAGGAAAAAATTCAGCAAATAGTTTATTGAAAAGTTTAACGCAAAACAAGTTGCTGCACAATGAAATGAAACATTATTGTTTAGACCAGGGGTGCCCAACCTTTTTTGAACCGAGAGCTACTTTTAAAGTTGCCAGTCTGCAGAGATCTACCAGTCCAAATAGAGAGGCGTAGCCATTACTGACAGCCTACTACTGTAACGACAGAATGAACACAAGTGGAGGACTCAATAGCACGACTCAGAGACAGAGGCTTAGGATGCAAAAAAAGGTCTTTATAGCCAAGGTTCGGTACACAGGAGATCAGTCAATAAGGCTAACAAAACAGACGAGGAGTAGACAGGGACCGGGTCAGGACACGAAGCTGGGTCAGGTACACGTGGAATCAGATACTAGGAAAAATACTGCTGGAACACTAGAAATAACTAAGACGAACTGGCACTGAAGGGAATGTGGATGCACACTAAGTAGGCAGAGGGAGAGATGATAATGGGGCACAGGTGAGGCTAATTAGGGATGGG
>NW_011361254.1:7882-10917 GCF_000735185.1 Notothenia coriiceps
TGCAAAAAGAAAAATACCACTATATACGAACAATTCATAAAATTAGAACTTCAGAACCCGAAAAATAAATATAAAGATATAGAAATAAATTAACCCATATTCTGAGGATCATGTACCAAAAGAATGCTATAATAAAATATTAAGAGAATAATAAGAATAATATGAAAGGTTTATGGAAAGTATTAAATAGAGCTCATTAGAAATGGAGCAAAAAGCTCTGGTTTACCCTGAGTTTTTTGTGGACAAAAAAATGTTATTAATAATACCCCAGAAGTTGTGTTAATGAGTTTATGGTTTTAATGAATCTTTGTAAATGTGGGGCCGATCTGGCAGAAAAAATTAAAACCCTAGTAGAAACAGCTAAAGGGGAAGATACGGACCTCTGGAATGTCGAAAACAATAGCTCTTTCTTCTCACACAGTCGACAGAAAAATAAATAATACGATACTGTGCAAAATGTAAAAAGCAAATCCTCGACCGACTTGGAATAATATTGATATGATTATAGTAAAAAACATTATTGCAGAAATTGGAGAACCATTGACTCATCTCGTTAACTTGTCTTTTCAATCTGGTAAATTCCCAAATAAATGAAAATGGCAAAAGTTATATCATTATATAAAACTGGGGATAAACACCATTACACAAATTACAGACCTGTTTCATTGCTCTCTCAGTTTTCCAAGATCCTTGAAAAGCTTTTTACAAAAAGACTTGACAGTTTCATGGAAACACATCAGCTTTTGGACGACAGTCAATATGGATTCAGGAAAGATAGATCAACATCTATGGCACTAATGGAATTAAGTGAGGAAATAGCAAACTGCATGGACAATAAAAAACAAGCAGTGGGAATATTTATAGACTTAAAAAAAACATTTGACACCATAGATCACAATATGTTACTGATAAAAACTGGAACGATATGGCATCAGAGGGTTGGGATTAAACTGGGTGAGAGATTATTTAAGCAACAAATTGGTGAACATAAATCAGAATACATGAACATAACTTGTGGAGTACCTCAGGGGTCCGTGTTGGGTCCAAAGCTGTTCATAATATACATCAACGACATTTGCAGAGTATCAAATTTATTGAAATGTATTTGATTTGCAGATGACACTAATATTTTTTGTTTCCGGTGACAATTTGAAAGAGCTAATGGAAGTGATAACAGCAGAAATTATTAAAGTAAAACATTGGTTTGACACAAACAAATTATCATTAAATATAAGCAAAACAAAGATTATGTTATTTGGAAAACATAAAACAAATCCACAGGTGCAATTAATACTAGATAACATAAACATAGAAAGAGTATATGAAATTAAGTTCCTTGGTGTGGTTTTAGACCACAAAATCAGCTGGAAACCTCATATCACTCATGTAAAAGCAAAACTGGCTAAAACCATCGCAATTTTGGGAAAAGCCAGACACATTCTGGACTACAACTCATTGTATATTCTATATCTGATTTACTGTGTGGAGATTTGGGGAAACACGTACAAAACCAACCTACAGCCGTTATGCACATTACAAAAAAGGGCTATAAGAGTTATCAATAATGTTGGATATCTTGAACACACTAATGTATTATTTTTGAAGTCACACATATTGAAGTTCATTGAACTGGTTAAATTTAAAACGGCACAAATCATGTACAGAGCAAGACATCATCTACTACCAAGGAAATTAAAAACATTGTTCGTAGACAGAGAGGGTGGGTATAATTTGAAAGGAAATCTACATTTTAAACAACTCAAGGTCAGAACAACTCTGAGAAGTATGAGTATAACAATCTGTGGGGTGATTTTATGGAATAGTTTGGAGCAGGAGTTAAAACAAAGCACAACCATAATTCAGTTTAAAAGGATGTTCAGAATTACTTTTTTGAAAAACTATGAGAATGAAGAGAGGTGATTGAAGATGAGAAATTATTGTAAATGTATGTATAAATGTAAAGATGTGAGTAGAAATAACTTGCAGAAATGATTTAAAGGATAATCATCGATTAGCAGTAAGTAAGGGGTGGGAATTAATAAGCATTTGCTTCCTCCAGCTCCATTTCGGACACATATGATTTATTATTATTATTATTATTAATATTTGTGTTGAATATATACATATTATTATGAATATTGATAAATACTGTATTCTAACAATACGGTATTCTGTTTTTCACATTTATTATTATTATTATTTTTTTTAATCTGTTCGAAATAAAGATGGAAATGAAATGAAATCATTGCCCAGCCTACAGAATATATTCACTCCTGTTTCAGGTCTAGTTTTGTATGCAGGGCTGTAGTTTTGTGGAGCTGCAGTGTTTATACCTAAACTGTATATCTACTACCACTTGACAACTTTACTGTTAATTGAACCAAAGTTGTCTGATCTGAGAGCATCCACCGCACACACATACACAATTTACCCTATTAATTAAAGCGTCTCTGCTACTCTTATAACACCTGATCACAATGACTGATGTGTACTATTTGAATTGACTAATAATGAGCAACCCAACGCTTCATGTCAACCGTTGCATCTTTCTGTATTTGCAGCTATTTGTTGTCAACTTGGTGGAGATGTTTTCTAAGTTAGTAGTGCGATGAGCTCTCAGGGTCACCATGTTTTTTCTCTGTATGATATATTTCTCTGTCTGCACACGACACAGACCTCAGTTTGTGCTAACGACTGGATCCTGGCTCTGCACCAAATCCTGCTCATCCTACTGATCATAGGGAAGTGGCTGCTGCCGGCCGCTGGAGAGCTGACCAGAGACCAGCTCTCCCAGTTACTGCTCATCTTCGTGGGCACCGCCGCCGACATACTGGAGTTCACCTCGGAAACACTGACTGACATGAAGTGAGTAACAGGACAGAGGAGAGCAGGGAAGGTGTTGACTTGTTGACTTAACATCGATGTGAAATCAAACCTGTGTGTGTGTGTGTGTGTGTGTGTGTGTGTGTGTGTGTGTGTGTGTGTGTGTGTGTGTGTGTGTGTGTGTGTGTGTGTGTGTGTGTGTGTGTGTGTGG
>NW_011361255.1:0-2445 GCF_000735185.1 Notothenia coriiceps
TTAATAATTTTCGGCCTTTCGGCATTCGGTTTTCGGCCAACTGTTTCCTATTTTCGGTATCGGTTTCGGCCAAGAATTTCCCATTCGGTGCACCCCTATTATTTATTAGAGCGGATGAATCCTTGTGCGAAAAAGCCATACTAGTTACTCCTGTGAAAGTTACATTGTAAAAACATGTTGGGCTTTTCTAATACCTAGATATGATTTGAAGAACACAAAGATTATCCCAAATAGAATCTCTCTGGAGCAAATCTTTCATAGAATACTCTTTTCTTCCAGGTATGTCGAATGGCATCAGACTACTCTCGCACCTGTGTCAGCCCAGACAGCATGCAGACCGGAGAAGCACCCGTGGTGTCTGAAACCTGCGAGGTGTACGTGTGGGGCAGCAACAGCAGCCACCAGCTAGTGGAGGGCACACAGGAGAAGATCCTGCAGCCCAAGTTGGCGGCCAGCTTCGCCGATGCACAGACAGTAAGAGAAAAGAGTTTACACGTCTTCTGTAGAGCTTGATGAATGCAGGCCTGTATCCACATAGCCCCTTTTTTGGCAGAAAGGCGCTGGCAGGCAATGTGCTGCATATGGCGATAAGAGTATTTCACTCAGAGGCAGCAACATCCAATATCTGCTCCAACAAAAGGGTTTTTAGTTTTTCTTATGATAGTTTGTGTCTGCTAGACACCGCCAAAAACAAACTTCTCCTCCAATTTCTACAGGGATGTGACTGGCGTACACAAAACGTACAATATGTTCAATTTTAAGCACTTGGAGCTTGCGCACAAAAAGGTCGGGCTCAAATAAAAGACGCTAGGTGCTTTTTCACGTGGCGCTGCATGCCACGTTGACTTTAAAGAAAGCGAATCAAAGCATTCATTATACTGATCAGCTTAAAACAATGGCTTGGCATATACTGTACTTGATGACATAATGCAAATATCTCTAGTTTTTCAGCAGTGCATTGTTTTCCATTACAGCTGTAGACTTTTACTCTGTAACATGGATGAGCAGTGCTCTGGGTTCTTCTTCTTTTTTTAAATTAAACTTGCACAACAAAGATAACAGTACTTTATTGCAAGTTGAATACTCAATTCTGATTCCGCTGCAAAAGTTAGCAGACAGTTGCTAAAGCTCCTCTGATCAAGGTCTATGTGCAGTCATACAGACACTTATCTTCTTTGTATTTTGCAGATTGAGGCGGGCCAGTACTGCACTTTCGTTATCTCGTCCGACGGCTCCGTACGGGCATGTGGGAAGGGCAGCTACGGCCGCCTGGGCCTCGGGGACTCCAACAACCAATCGACACTCAAGAAGCTCACCTTCGAGCCCCACCGTGCCATCAAGAAGGTGTCGTCGTCCAAGGGTTCAGACGGCCACACGCTAGCCTTCACTACGGAGGGTGAGGTGTTCAGCTGGGGAGACGGTGATTATGGAAAACTGGGTCACGGGAACAGCTCAACCCAGAAATACCCTAAACTCATCCAGGGGCCGCTACAGGGGAAGGTAGGGTTTCACACAAAATGGCTTGACACCATGGTATTTTATTGATATGACATTAATGTATTCTTTAAAATCCAGTAACATATTTAAATGTATTCTATATATGATCTTTTTTTTCCTACTTCAACAACACATTTATTATTTGTCTTGTAGCTGCTCACTCCTAGGCATTCAGTTCGGAAATGCAGTATATGTATATTTGCTTGTGCGTTTACCAGCAGTCATAAAGCATGAGGACGTGTGTTGTTATGGTCAGGTGGTGGTGTGTGTGTCTGCGGGCTACAGACACAGTGCTGCAGTCAGTGAGGATGGAGAGCTGTACACATGGGGTGAAGGAGACTTTGGAAGATTAGGTAAGTTGCTGAACCAAGTCATCCTAAAATGAATGTGTAATGTGCAGTTTACAGATTCCCAATGCATTATTGAGAAGGATTCAAGGCTCTTCTGTGGGTGGAAAGGGTTCTGATTCAGCTTTGACATTTTACAGTATGTGTCATCTTCTCCAGATATCACCCTGAATCATCATTTGGACAGCTTCCAGTTAAAGGGGCCATATTATACTTTTGGGGGTTTTCCCTTTCCTGTTGTATGCTATATAGGTTTCTGTGCATGTAAATGGTCTGCAAAAGCTAAAATCCCAAAGTTCCCTTCTCTTTCACACACTACCCCCTGCCTGGAACGCCTCCATTGGACATCATTATGTAAGATTGGCGCGTCTATTGGCTAGCGCTCCAACACATTGTAAGTGATACGCCAAATGTCGGGAAATCTCTAAGCGGCAATCGGTTCGGACAGAGGGTGAAAAGAGTTGCTTCAGCACAGGCAGTCTGAAGCAAATAAAGCACTTTTTGAACATTAAAGCATGGAGACATGTCACAGTAGTGCAGTGGTTCTCAAACCTTTTCTGTCAGGCCCCCCCCTTTGGAGAAAAAAAAAGTCGGGCCCCCC
>NW_011361255.1:2465-7443 GCF_000735185.1 Notothenia coriiceps
AGGCTCAGTGGCGGCGATAGAGATTTATTTTGGGGTGCTGTGGGCTAGCGTGATGTTTCATAGAGGGTGCTTGAACATTTAGGGTTTCCCATTAATGTACCGGTCGCTACAGTGGAATTTTCTACTGCAACACTCCCCACGCAAATACACAGTGTGACAGTTACAATGAAGGCTCGAGGCATATAGGTGTAAGGAGGGNTTAGCAGTAAGTAAGGGGTGGGAATTAATAAGCATTTGCTTCCTCCTGCTCCCTTTCGGACAAATATGATTTATTATTATTATTATTATTATGAATATTTTTGTTGAATATATAAATATTATTATGAATTGATAAATACTGTATTCTAACAATACGGTATTATTTTTTTCACATTTATTATTTTTTATTTTGTTTTTTTAAATCTGTTTGAAATAAAGATGGAAATGAAAATGAAATGAAAAGCATCAATCTGGTGCACTTTGAGAGCAAAATGAAGAGATCTATGGATACATCTCTCAACACCCATATGAAAGAGAACTGTAAACAGATTTACTTTTTCTTTATGGATATTTTACAAATCACCCTTTTAAACTTTATTCTTTTTTTACTGTCATATAGTATTTCATACCTGTTTTTCATTTATTCTCTTATTTTTATTAATTAACTTAACTNTTTTATGTCATATAGTATTTCATACCTGTTTTAACTTTTTTATTTATTCTCTTATTTTTTTATAACTATAATGATCATATAAACGTGTGCCTCGGAAATAATTGTTTACATTAATGTTGACCAAAACGTTTGAGACCCACTGAGATAACACTCAGAGAGTCACTGAGTCTCTCAGTCTGACAGGAGAGGACTCTCCTCCACTTTGTTGTTGAAAAAACTCCTTATATCCGTTAGCGTAGCTAGCTAGCACCAGAAGCTAACAACAACGATCTCCGGTACCGGTGCGCTCTCTCTCTCTCGCGCACGCATACAAAATGGCTAGTTTCACACACACACAGCCAAGCTTTAATGAAACACAGAGACCGAGACGTAATAGTACTGTATCATATTATTTTCGAATCAATAATTTTAGAAATTATGATTTTTAAAAAAAAAAAAAAATTTTTTTTTAAATAACCATTTCCCCCCCCCCTGTCATGCCTAATAGGGCGGCTTTAAAATGTTGTCTAGGCGGAATCGTAGTTTTGAATACACAGGAAGTTAGATGTGCTTATGTGGATACAAACCGTATGTATTGCCCTTTTCACCCTCCATTCAGGCAAAAAAAAAAACTCCAACTGTTGTGATTTGGACGTGTTAACAGTCTGAAATTTGTCATTGTTTTGGAACACAGGCCACGGTGACAGCAACAGCCGAAACATTCCTACCCTGGTTAAAGACATCAGCAATGTAGGCGAGGTGTCATGCGGGAGCTCCCATACTATCGCACTGTCAAAGGACGGACGCACTGTGTGGTCCTTTGGAGGAGGGGACAACGGTGGGTTAACCCTTCAACGTGACTTACATGTTAAATGTCATAACAAGTCTGTACATTTAAAATCAATTTTGAAATGTATCGTTTTTTGCATAAGAGCTTGCAATTTTGTATTTTATTGTCTTTAGATTTCAGTGTGTCAAATTGTTGCATATCAATACAGTGTGTGTTTATACTGATGCCCTCTAAAGAGAAACCATGTGTTTTCCTGCAGGAAAACTAGGTCATGGTGATACTAATCGAGTGTACAAGCCAAAAGTAGTGGAGGCCCTGCAAGGAATGTTCATTAGAAAAGTGTGCGCAGGAAGCCAGTCGTCTCTCGCCTTAACCTCTACAGGACAGGTAGGACATCGTTGTTTACCAAGACTGGTTTTTAGAGGAAAGGCTGAGGCTTGAAGTTCTTTAACATTTCTCACTTTGAGAGAATTTCATACAGCTGTTGATGCATTCCCTAGTGACAGCTGGTTGGCCAATAACAAGCAGTTCAGTTATCATTTCTGATTGTTTTCATTTATGACCGATCTTTAGTATTCTCTTGAGCATATTCAACTGTTCATTTTGTCTCTCAAAGATATACTCTTACTTTTTTCTGGAAAATCAGTTTTTCTCAGGAAAGGGGTAAAACAAATGCTTATGCTGATTCATTGTTTTTTTCCAGGTGTATGCTTGGGGCTGTGGTGCTTGCCTGGGGTGCGGCTCTTCCGAAGCCACAGCACTCCGACCCAAACTAATCGAGGAGCTGGCTACCACCCGGGTGGTGGACATCTCCATAGGGGACAGTCACTGCCTGGCCCTGTCGCATGGTAGTTGTCTCTTCCCTTTTTTCATGCCCTGTCTCTTTGTTGCATTGGTTTGGAACCACATTGGGTTTCATAAAAGTTTGAAAGAGGGTAGAAGTATAGCTTGGTAGTGCTTGGTAGAGCTTGCCGCAGATGTACTAGGGTTTGAATCTGACCCAGGACCATTTACTGTCTCCTCTTTCAACTCTGTCTCTCCAATGAAGGTGCTGGTTGCTAAAAACAGAACCGATGCAATAGCATGATTTAATAGCAAATAGACCATATTTGTTTAAGCTAATATTTAACCTTAGCGCACCTCATTATTATTCAATAATATTGTGCAGTGAAAAACAAAATCAATACAGCCATGTCTAATTTTGTGTTACTTTTCTGTTACTCAAACTCCATCCAGACAACGAAGTATATGCATGGGGCAACAACTCCATGGGTCAGTGTGGCCAGGGGAACTCCACAGGGCCGATCACCAAGCCCAAGAAGGTGGTGGGCCTGGACGGAGTCGCTATTCAGCAGATCTCAGCCGGCACCTCCCACAGCCTGGCGTGGACCGCGCTGCCCAGAGACAGGTCAGTTACAACACAGTAAACACACTGAGTGGAGCCAGAGTAACCGTGACGATAACCTGGGTTTTACAGGAATTATTCACATAGGAGGGAGTGAGGGTAAAGGCCAGTGCTGATGTCACAACAGCCCTTGATTACTTTGTTTTAAAGTTTTTGAGGTTGTTTAAAATAGGTCAAAGGTCAGTAACTGCATGTGAAATCTACAGCAGCTTTGTTTCCCTTCTGTGTTACAAATAACTCACGAGTGTGTTAGATTCTATTTTTCATTCAGAGAAATTGTGCTAAATAAGGTTAGATTAAGACATTTTGTATGAAACATTATTTAGTTACATTACGGGAATTGTAGGATCCAGCCCTTTTTAAGCTCAACCTATCGACAGATAAGATTTTGTTGCTTTGATTTTTTATTTGTAAATGCGCCTTCTGTTAGTCCCCTGACCTTATGGAAGTGTGATTTAAAATCACTGGACAACTGCTTTAGGAGCAAACTTATCACAATAGTTGACAAATGATTTGAACGATACAATTAATAATAATGGTGAGACATTAGGGAAATATTTCATACTCCATCCCCATATTGATGAGGAAGTACATTCACATTAAGGGAATTTGATTTGTAAAAGTTTTGTTACGGCTTCAATGTACAAAGTACTTATGAACTGATCCATTTAGGAAATGCTGTTTCCCTCCAGATTACATTTTTTCTATGTCAATTGAAGATAAACTCTGATTCCGTTAGAGCTCTACATGTAAAGTACTGAAGCACTTAAAGTCAATATTTACTCTCTCTGGCTCTCTAGGCAAGTGGTGGCTTGGCACAGGCCCTACTGTGTCGACCTCGAGGAAAGTACCTTTTCCCATTTGCGGTCCTTCCTAGAGCGATACTGTGACGGCATCAACAGTGAAGACCCCCCTCTTCCATTCCCCTCCTCCAGGTAAGTGCATGCACACAGCCTGCAAGTCACCATCAGTGCTAGTGACAGCTTTGTCAATTGGCACAGCTGTGATTGCCAAAGACCTTCGAAGAATTAGGAAAGGGGAGATTTACCCCGTTTTTTCTATTTGTTTTGGTAATGGCAAATGAAAACATAACTAGCCTGAACGTTTTAAATAAATGTATGCTTATATATTTGCAGGGAGCATCATAACTTCCTCAAACTGTGCCTTCGGCTTCTGTCCAATCATCTGGCTCTGGCTCTGGCTGGGGGCGTGGCCACCAGTATCCTAGGTCGGCAGGCCAGGCCCCTGAGGAACCTGCTCTTCAGGCTGATGGACTCCTCCGTGCCGGATGAGATTCAGGAGGTAGGAAAAAAGAACATGCACTGTTGGGCATGTTGGGAAAATTGTTCGCAGCCTCATACAGAGAATACGTCAAGGCACAAGAAATGTTCAGGAAAAAACATTGTCACTATGATATTTTATTTTCTGGGATAGCAAGAGTGGCGGTTCTCGAACATTTGACATGGGGTGGCAAAGGGGGGGCAAGAGGTCATGCCAGGGTGGCATGGGAGGGTGGGCAGTACGTGGTATGTTGTACTGTATATATAACCTATTTATTGTTAAATCATGCCCTAACACAAGTGTTCTTAATGCACAAGAGAAACAAGGTGTTCAAACAAACAAACTAACATATAGTATAAAACATCAGAAAATACTCATGACACCCTAGAATTCTGTTTACTGTAAGTACAGTAAGAGTACGTAGTTATAATTAAGTACACACATGACATCATCCATCTCTTAAGAGAGCTAAAGGTGACCTGTGCAGCAACACATTTCAATAAATATGTGTCAATACTAAGAGCCGCTAGATCAGGGGTGGCCAACCAGTCAGAGGTTAAGAGCCACATTTTTTCTATGTTACTGCAAAGAGCCACATCAAACACACAGTCACTGATACCGCTTGTTTCAGGTTTTTGTTTTCTGGAGATAAGATTTCAACCACGTCACTGATGCATTTTTGTGGCATTGGGATATATATTTTTAAAATCCTCTGGAGCAGAGAGAGGAGCTGTGGATTATTGTTATTGATTAATGCATCAGTATTTCTTAGGGTCAAAAACACCAAACTCACAACTTAAAATGAAAGCGTTTAGTTTATTTAATAAAAGAGCACATGTTCAATGTGAAAAGTGACAGTAGATATAGATTA
>NW_011361256.1:0-10041 GCF_000735185.1 Notothenia coriiceps
CCCTCCCATAAACAGTTCACGAGCTCAGTCACTTCATAACACCTAAGATGGATCGCGGTAAACGCTCTAAAGTGTGGCTCCACTACACTAAAAAAAAGACAATGCACAGTGTAAAAATAGCTTGCCACAGGCATAGCTCAGTTAAAATAAAGCAAAGCTATTGTTCAATACATTTGTATTGCATATTTATTTTTTATTTGTAAAAATGTCAGTTAAAGCTTAAAAGAATAAAGATATTTTTTCTATCTAAACGTTTGACCTCTTTCTTTTATAATTTTGGAATCGAAACGGGGAATCGATAAGAACCGGAATCGATAAGCAGAACCGGAATCGGAATCGATACATTTCAAACGATACCCATCCCTACCAATCACGTGTCACGGCCGACGGTGCGGGACACACCAAATTGAGTTTGGGCGACAGGGCATGCTTCGTCGTCCGACTAACGAAAACGGCCGATTTCGGCCTGATGTGTCAGGGCCTTAAGACATTGCTTTGTCTGTGTTTTCATGAGGTAAAACGCTTGGGAACTTTATAACCTCACTGAGAGCCAGAGAGCTGATCCCAAATAAGGACCAGCTCATTATTCTCCCCTGAGTATAATCAGCCATGTAATGCCTGGAGCTCAGTGTCTGCAGCCCCCCAACCCCCCCTCCCAAAAGGAGACTTTCTGTGCATTTAATGGCATTTAAATGGATGAAGCACTCTCATGGGTACGGGGCACTCCAGCTTACATTTCACTTCCCAGGATGTTAGACTTTCTTGGTCTGGCCAAGCAAAACATTTAGCATGACCTCGTGACCTCTGGCCTTTGCAGAATGTCTAAAGGGGGGGGGGGGTCACTGTCAAACTGGTAACAAGCATTTCCTGTTCAACAGACTGTGACACGGTGATGCTATCATAGTAGACGCTGTAATCTATTGGAGCTCCAACAACAAGGAGCTGGAGCCGGTTACATCAGCTCCACAGAGAGTATCGGAGCCCTGGCTGAGCTGTTTGGGGACATGTCCCTGACCCAGGAGACAGCAGGAGGAGAGCGCATGTTGGTTCAGCACTTATCTGTGTCTAGCTAAGACACTGCCTGGCACAGTCAACTGTCCCGCCCCTTTTCTAGTGAAAAACTAAAATTGGCACCAAGTGGAAAATATTGTTGTCATGCCTATAAGCTGCTACGCCGTGTTTTGAAAATCAAACAACAAAAAAGATCAAAATCCTGATTGATTTACTTTTTGTCCGTAAAAAGCAGAGAAAGAACAGATCTGTGGCTTCAGGCCTCCAGAGGGAGGCAAATTATAACCAACGTGTACGTCTGTACAATGAGCTTTATTCAAAATAAACATTTGCAGTGTAAAAAGTTGAAATATTATATGTAGATTCTTCATTAAAATATAAAAATATTACAAGTAAAGAAAAGCCCTGTATACGCTTTTGCCTGCTGTCTGCTCCTGTCCACCGACAGACTGTCAGGACATCGATCCCCTACTCATTTTAATTAAACCATATATTGACGGCTATAATGGAGCTCTATTGACATTATGTCATTGTTAGCCTGGCTGGCTATCGTCAATTGGGCTTCTTGTAGATAAAAAATACACAGTTTAACGAAAAATTCGGAATTTGTATTTATCGCCAGTCAAATGACAGTAAATGTTTTCAATGCCATGACATAGAGAGAAAGTACCCAGAAGGGTTTCTCTCATGTAAACAGCAAGAAGACAAAAGAATACAAACAACTGCAGAGGACGATTTCAAGTCAGGACTAACTAAATCAAATTAAGAAACACCACTGAAAAATAAGCTAAGTGCTAATTGGCTACATTTGTTGATGTTGAAATTAAACACAGGCATTGCAGACATACTGTGCTTTATATTAGACCTTTTATTAAACACAGTCCGGTGTCATACTACGAACACTGCTCACTTTAAAGACATGCCTACATTTAGGAACTGTGTTTATGGCAGCCACCAATGAAAATACCTCCGCACAAAGTCAAATCAACCGTCTATAAATGTGTTCCGGACGCAGGTACTCGCCACTGAAAATGACAATAATACCACTATACAGCAGATGCAGGGAGAGACTTTATTTACCACAATAACTTGATCTAAACCGTATAGTATGATATCACTGTATGTGGCAAAAACCCAAAGATATATCCTAAGGAGACAAAACAAGGTGCAAGATCACATTCTCCTTGAAAGACCGCCCACCTCTATGTATGTGTCTAGCTAATAGAGGTTTCAGATAACTGGCTCAAAGGTAGGCAAGATCAATACACGGCAGTACAGTGCCTGTAGCTTATTACAGGCATAAATCAACCAATAAATGTACAACTGCGTACTGTGATTTAAAGCAACTGCTTACACACTACACTGACATTCAAGTTTGAGGCTCATTGATTTACAGCCACAGCTGCAGGGTGCACAGCAGTGAGTGTAGCAGCAGGCAGTGCAAACTGCCAACATGCCTTTTCATTCTACAACTTGGGACACAGATGGAGGGTTTTTAGATCTTGTTGTTTCTTGTGTCTTGTGTTTCACGTTCGTACAAAACATATATGCATGTGTTGCCTCTACTGTGAAATTTTTCCATGCTTTCATTTCCAAAAAGCTCTTTATTTGTCTCTTACTAAAGATAAGTAGTGAGTCAATACTTATCAATACTTATTGACTCACTACAATCCCAGTAAGAGGTGCATTTTTTCTCTTACAAAAAAAGCACCTCTTTTCACCCTCTGTCTGAAATCAGAGCCCAATATAAGCCGGAGTGTTACACAGTGGTGTAACTATGTTTTAGAAGTAAACAAAGGAGTGGGGGGGAGTGATTTGGGAGTCTAGCCTTTGCAGACAATTTACATGCACAACACACTACAGGAAAGGGGACACCCCAAAAAACACAATAGGGCCCCTTTAAAACAAGCAAACACAGTGATAATGAGTGGTAAGAATAATACAAAAACGAATGAAGTGATTGTCTCATTAAAGAAAATTCTCTTGTCTTAAGAACAATATTAATAGAGGCTGAATGTAAGACGTGGTGAGAAACATTTCCTATAATAAATGATATTGATTTGTTTATGATATGCGTTAAGACTACACATAGGCTTTAGAGAATTGAGGAAATTATATAATCGACAAACTTAAAACCAAGATGGGAGTCTGAGTAGAAGCCTGTTGTGTGTTTGCCTGAAACCTGCAAAATGTTGAGTGACAGATCAGATCAGAGCCCCTCTGCTCAGATCCCCTCTGACAGAAGCAGTGCCCTGGAGGAGCATCACTGTGTAAACAGAGCCCTGCAGTTCCCTCCTCCACCATCCTACTGCAGTGGCGCTGTGGAGCCACCATCTGCAACGAGAACCTCTGTGTTTACAGTGTGGGAGAGCAGGGGGGGATGGGAGAGGAGAAGGGATTCTCTGTCTCTGCATTTTTTCCCTCTCTTTCTCTTCCCTTGTGACTGCTGCCGGTGGCAAACTGGCCTTTGCAGCAGATCTCAAATCAGCTCAACCAGGAAGAAATGGATACAGACGCACACAAAAACTCAGGACAATTAAACATATGCAGAAAATACTCTGTATTATTGTGAAGTATTTGTTAAATTGAATTCATAATGAGAGAGGGAGGTGCCATCCTTCACAATATGAAATCAATATCACTAAGTCAATCATATTTGCTTGGTCATCAGCTTGCCTAAATAATTCATTAACCGAAACACCGGCTAATGAAACATCCAATCAAAAGCTTTAGCTCACTCAGAGAGGTGTGAGGAAAACATAACACCTCATCAATATGCGGTAATGTGCTACCTGCTGTCGCAACACATTTCACTTTGTACCAATCAAGTGTTCTTCTTAGCAACTCATTAAACATATTAACATACACAACTGATATGAACACATTAGGAGAGTGGACAAGGGAGCGCTTGTTTTAACTGCCTGTACATGCCTTGTATACACCAAATTCAGGTTTATTAGGAAGACGGTCACTGAATACAAAATATCATAATGTATTTATCTGCTAAGCCTTATCATGGACACAAGTCTGCAATAAAATGCTTATGACACTGCATCGTATAAGCTACGACTTAAAGTATTTTATGACAACATGCACACATACTAAACTAACCTCCATTAACAAATTATTTATGTGCGGTAGAATGTGCATGGCCATTCTTTTTTAAATAATATAAGTATGCACCAGACTGGAGAACATTTCATTATGTGTGTTAAATGGCAACCGGGAAAATGAAACCCTATTTTAAACCCTGAAGAGGAAACTGCCACACACTGCTGCGTCTCACTGCACCATGTGTGTTCTTGTGTCCCCCCCCTCTCTGTGATAATAATATCCTCTGTGTAGGTTTCATGTCCTTTGAAGACTGTGCTGCATCAATACGTAAGGAAGACCCAAGCTGTGGCTGCTGCTGCTCTCATTCTACTCCGCAGGTGGAGAAATGGGGCTCATTCCTATTTAATGGATCTGCCTGAGACCGGATGGTGAGCCTATTCTAAGAAATTAGATTCAGGCAGAGGGGGTAGGGATGATTTAAGGCATTATTTCACAGTCTCTTACTTTAAAATACATCTAATAGTCCTGGACCCCATTAACTCACACATACAAACTGTTGCCACAATCAGGCAAAAGACAACACAAATAGGAATAGAAACTCAATGTGGTTCGCGGGAAGCTTGCAGCACCCAAGATCTTTGGGTGTAATCTTAAAAAAAAGTACTGCAAATGAGCAAAATATCGTTCAAAACATAGACTCGTACTACGAAAATATGCATGTGGTGACCGCAACATTGTTACTCATTTAAGAAGGTGGTGTGTTTTTTTATAATAATGATACAGGGGGTCTCTTTCCGGTACTATAAAGTAGGGCTGCTCGATTATGGCAAAAATCATAATCTCGATTATTTGGGTCAATAATTGATATCACGATTATTAAAAATGAGTATCCATTTACTTTGAAAACACCCATTTATTTAAAAAAAAAAATGGAACATTTGTTTTTAACAGTTGATTACCCTGAACTTTAAGTATAATTCAACTGAAAAAACAATAAAAAAAATAAAATAAAAAAATTATCGTTTTATTTCGATTACGTTGTTTTCGTAATCGTTGCAAGCCAAAATCGTAATTACGATTAAAATACGATTAATTGAAAAGCCCTACTATAAAGCCTTTAGTGTCTCTAAAGGGAGCTTTGTGAAGTCTGAGAAATGTGCTCAGCTGATGTCACTGTCAGGCTTGATTGGTCCGTTTGTCATTTCTTATCATGTACTTGTTTTGGTGTGGCAGAGGACTATCTAATAAAAGCAGTGCCACTCTTAGAAATCTGGTTCTTAGCCAGCACTTCTTTGAGGAAGTGAGGAAATATTGTAGTTTTTTGCTACTAATATCTCCAAACTCGTCTATACATCAATATACAATCATTACAAGTTTAACCATCTTGGAACAAGGCAATACTTTTGCTCCTGAGCACCTCTCATTGTTTACAGTCTGTTACACAAGGATGGAACATAGTTTAGAGACGAAAGGATTGTTTTCCATGGAACCAAGCTAATAGAAAGCACCAGAGAATAACCCACGTGTATCATGATTGCATTTTGGCCAATGTGTTTTGCCTCCTTTGCCCTCCACACAGACTAATGTCACTACCAGCATGCAACCAACGCCTTCACAAACATGACTGGCCATAATACTCAGACCAGAAGGGGAATCAAAACACTTCTGATACTTAAATCCTTTCCCGTTGCCTACATATTCTGCATTCATAAACAGATATCTATATTGCATTACGCATTCAAGCATTGTTGCTGAACTGTAAACCCCATTCAAGTGTTGTATTTATTCCACAGTGCAGTTGTGTGAGGTACAATGACAAGGGAGTTGTGTCTCCCCTCCCCCTCTCCATGGTTACTGCTCTCTTAGAGAGTTTGCGTTGGCAGGCGTAGCTCTGCCTCACATGGCCTGTGTTGGGTCAGTGAGGCTAGCTGTCTGTCATTGACAGATGGTAGCATGTAGGCAGTGCCAGCTAGCTCTGCTTGATGAGCAGCTCAACCTGCTGTAGGCAGCACGTGTGCATCTGAAGGCAGCAGGTCAGTGAGGGACGCTCCATCAGCAGCGGTTATCTCACTGTGAGCAGACATCGCCCCAGTCAGAAGTCCAATCACTTAAAGAATCTCTTTACAAGGTGAAGTCTGCTGCATGAATCAGGAACATGGTTATTGGTTGCTTTGCAATTAAAATAGTGGGACTGGATATCACACGAAATACAGCAGAACAGATGCAGGTGATGCTGCAATGCCAAGTAAAATCATCATGTTACAGGGGTACACTAGGTAACATCAAGATGTTGCCTCACTGCAATTATAATGTCTGAATATTATTGAAAAATTGGTAGGCAATGGGGCAGGATTTTGGTGTTGCATGTGTTCTGGTTTCTGTCCGAATTGGCCAATCAGGTTTGAGCGGGCTTTAGTTGACAAAATACAAAAACGGGTGAATCTCATTGCTTGAAATGTAATCTCAGAATTAGCGATGTTAATAATAAACAATTTGATCGCTGATTGATTCAAAAACATATAAATGGTTTCCACAAATGGAAAATGCAATGCAAGAAACTACAGAGAGGTTCATATTTAGCCTATGCTATCAACATGTTTATTGAAACATTAGGCTTGGCTGACGAAACTGTTCATTGCAGCATGACAATAATGACATTAACAGCCTAAGAATCAGTTGAACAAGGTCATTATACTTCATGACACTTATCCTAATATGTCAGACTTGACATGTTTTAGGTGATTTTTGATCGATATACAAGAGTTACATCTCATATCACCCAACAGAGGCTAATGAATTGATTCCATACAAAGTCTCAACTCGTTGAAGACGTCCCAGATTAAGGCCTTGTTTGCAGTTGTTGAGAGTGGTTTTATTGTAGTAAGCTCGTAATCCACATAGCCTCTAAGAACCCGATGAGCTTCTATTTCCTGTTACAGACTGAGTAAGCGCAGGGAGTGCCACAGACAGGTTGAGCCGATGTATTGACAGCTGGACGTATTATGTGACTTCTTGAGCGAGGATGGAGTCTGGGGTTAGAATAAGATGTGGTGTACTCCATCACATGAACAGCACACAACCTCCATAAAGAGAAGAAGACATATTGCTTGCTTAAATCAGGGTTTTTATAAATTAAAAAAACAGAGAGCAACTGAAGATGCAGTCCCTTGATTGGCTCTGCCTGATTAACAGTATTATTCAATGGGGTCTAAGAAGGAGGAAATAAGAAACAAAAACACAACTTTATAAAGATCAGTGTTACGGATTAGTATGGACTTGAGCTAAGGTGATCTACAAATCTCTCTAAAGAATGGGCTAGAAAAGGGTGGTGGGGACTACTCACAGGGTTATTAAGTTAACCAATGTAGCTGGAAAGCTAACTGCTAACTTGCTAGAGAAATGCTAGCCTTAGTTAGTCGCTATATATCTCGATCTTCTTTGTGCTGTGCCGTGTACTCTGTTCTAGGGCTGCGCAATCATAATTGTAATATTGTAATACCTCATAACGTTTTCTTTACCTGGTTTTAAAAGCTGCATTAAAATAAATTAATGTCATTTGAATAACTCAAAAGGATGGTAGTTCTGTTCTATCATTTGCCTTTGTCCCACCCACAGCCTTCAGAACCTGATACATATGATTAGTTATTACACATTAAGGAATGCATTTCAAAGTAGAGCCTGACAGTAAGTGTTTGCCATATTTCTGGAAATCTGAAATGTAGATAAATGAAAATGGTAACACGTGCTTTGTCACTCATGTCTGGTCTATATTTAAATATCTTCATTCCTCTGATTCGTCTGCTCTCTGGACTGAAGAGGCTTCGAGCATCAGGGTTAAGCAGGGACAAATGTTACGCTTTCTTTTGGACACACTAGAGAAATCTCTCAAATATTTGTGATGTGTTTTCCGAATGGGGGCTACAAAGGAAGAGGTGTAGCATACACGCTGAAGTGAATCAATACTGTGGGCTGAATCGTTTTCAAACAAAGACTTCTTTCTTTTCTATTTTCCACACATCAACATGAATAAAAAACAAAAGCCATCTTAAAATCAGGCAACATGTTTCTAAAGATTCCTGCATTTCAAGAGAAATGTGATACTCTGCAACCAGCAGGAAAGTGTAGTCATCTGTGTCATTTTGTCTTGCTCCCAAGGTCATGAAAGTCATTTAACATGTGTAAGATAATAGAATGAGTCAGAGTGAGTTGTTGGGGGGGAAAGGTTTCTGCAGGGCACAAACAAACTGGTTTGTTGTTTATCTTTCATGCCTACCCTAAAGACCTCTGATTTAAATTCCGTTTGAAGATACTGCAAAAGAAAGCAAGCAAGCTGTCTACGTTCCATTCACAGAACAATAACACATAAACAACTATTTAGAATAAAATCACACCCCAACAGACCAATATGGCCCTTTGACATCACTTGTTCCCTTTTGTCTATCTGTGTGTTAAAGATTATTATCACAAATGAGCATTCATTCTTGTAAAACCAGAATTCTTTAGAATGTTATCAAAAGTGCACTGGGAATGATTGACATATCAAAACTGCATTTGTAAAAGGAAACTTGTTTTTCAGAATACCATACTTAATAATGTATTGTGGCTATGCAGAGATCAAGCCTACAAATCCAGATTCCGCATATTACCATCCAGAAAATCGTTGGTACAAAAACATTTCATCATGATCATTTAGAAATATTTTTCAATGAAAATGAGAATAAAGATGCTTAAATGGTCTATCAAATAGTCATAGTATCAGAAAGATGACCGCAATGAAAAAGGACTCCAAATAGTTCCGTATTCACTTCCCGTGCTTTACGCAGACATTACTTCATTCTTAGTTTCTCTTCTGTTATGAAAGTGAGCACTAGTGCTTATAGGCTATTCATGTGAAGTACACACTGGGTGACTGAGAACACAGCGCTGACTTAAAGCATCATGAATAAAATAAACAAAGCAGAGCTGAGACTGTACAGTGAGGAGAACAAAGCCTTCCATATGGCTGACATTAACAAAGCCTGCTGCCAAATGGGGGGGAGCAGCAGCGTCGGTGTCACAGAAAAACATCTTGCTTCAACCAAAAAACCAAGTGAACAATGTCACTAAGTCAGGCAGAAAGACCTTGGCTGTCCAAGTGCAAATAAACATGAGCATCGCCATGGAGACTGGTAGCTTCTGTGGGGGCTTTCCTGCATTGTACACTGTGAACTGCTGTGCAGAGTTCACAGGAAGTCTGCTGGATCCTTTAACGGTTGAAAACAGGAAGTGTGCACTGCTCTTCTAATGAGAATCAAACTGCGGCTTTCAAACTTTCTCCCAATCATGGACGGGTACAAAGGCAAAAAATAAACTTCAAACATGTTTGTAGGGAGAGGATATGGATGCAGGAAGCAACGGGGTTAATGGGAAATTTGGTTCGAATGGCACTAACAATGACGCTTTTGTGTTAAAGAGACTCTAACCTTGATCTGAACCAACTGTGTGGCGTATTCTACCAATTAGGGATGCACCGAATATTCGGCCGCCGAAAATTATCGGCCGAAAATGGTTAAAAAGGCTCTTTCGGCTTTCGGCCGAAAGGGTTCTAGCACCGAAAAAATATCACCGAATGTCAGAGAACAGGGTTACGTTGGTAAGCTAACGTGTTGTTGTGATGACGTAATCAAAACGCGGCGACAAGCACGGCGCGCGACCATGCTCGCGGCTGGCTCACAGCCAACATGTCTGCCGCTTGGAGATATTTAAAAATATCAGAGAAAGAGGCGCGGATTGCGATTTGTAAAACGTGTTCAGCTGACATTTCTCGAGGGGGTGTAACTGCAAAGACTTTCACCACTTCGGGATTACTCCACCACTTGAAATCAAAACACCCGGACAAATATGCGGAGTAAGATCAAATCACAAGCACTGACAGCGAGAGACTGTTCAGCGCTGCCTCTCATGTGCTTGATGAGAAGAGGAACAGACTTATGGCTG
>NW_011361257.1:0-2944 GCF_000735185.1 Notothenia coriiceps
CCTACTCCCCTGTGTCGCCGTTGGCAGTCTCACGCCCCCGTATGTGAGGGAGGGGTGAACAGAGCAGAAGTCCTGGAGGGGGGGGTGGGGGGTTAGGAGGGGAGAGGAGAGAGGAGTCTGCAGGTTTGACAACTCACACTGTGAAGCAGCACGATGAAATGTACTTTTTCATCCAATCAGAGTGAGCCAAACGGTTCCCATAGTACCGGCCATATGTATGGGTTTCATAATACAACAGACACTTTCTGACTGAAACTGCGTCTGAAAGCTTCTGTACCTTTCTTATGTAAAACACTTAACTTAAACCAAATATATAAATGAGACATTCCTTGGCACTCCATTAAGCACAAACTTTAATTGGCTTTAAAAAACCTTCCATTCAGTGACACAGAACTATACCCTTTTCATGCCCCCCCCCCCATCCCCTTTTTCTTACCTCCTGTAAACGCTGGATGTGTTCTCTGCAGGTCTCTAAGTCGCTGTCACCAGACACCACGATGAGTCCCAGAGGAATGGCTGCAGATACAGAGGAACAAGACAATTATCCTACAGCACTTTGATATCTACTTATACAGTGGGGCTGAGCTGCGGCCCCCCAGGACCCTGGAAGTCCTGCCACTTTTAATTAAATTCATTTAATAAAAGGGATGTGGACCTGGAGCTACACATGAATCTAATATACAGTATATATAGGGTTGTATGGACTGTGCACCAACATTAAAAACCTCCAACAACTTATCAGCTGATGTTAAAACTGGCTACAATCAGTGTTTTAACTATAACTAGAATTACTAGTTAAGTCCCATGTAACTTTCAAGTGTTTTCAATATGTAGTCAGTTAGAACTTTGAATGTGCTCGTATTGAACACCCCATCAATAGATAACTGCTCTTACTCATGAAAGGAAGTACATTCAATTTTAACTTTGGAGATAATGCCTTTTATTTTCTTAAATGCCGTCTGCTCCTGGATATGTTATATTGACACATTCCCTTGAAAGGGAAGCTTCAGCTCCCTGAGGAGGCACCTACACCACCCTGCTGGATGAATATCACACAGCTCTTTGTGCTGGAGCTCCTGAACCCACACACACACACCTCTCATTGATACTAAACATCTGAGTGTAGAACACTGCACAGTGAGCGAGCAACAGTCAGCACAGGCATATTCATTGGAGAGAGTCTACAAGTTGTTCATTCAAGTGCATCTAGAAACAATCACCACCCAAAATAGTGCTGCAGATAACTGAATATACCAGGGAAATCTTTCAAAAGGGAACACAAGAACTCAAATCGGTACATCGCAACTTCTTTGAAGTTTTGAAGGTGGCAATTTTGAAGGTAGCCACCAATGATGGCTTGGAAATATCATTTGTTGTTATAAAATCTCTTTCCCCTGCCCTATGAATGATCTTTTGACCACGTGGGAACCAAATTCAGTTCACAGGATTTACTCAGAAGCTTTTTTTACATCAAATCTAACTAATCTGCCAATGGACAACTGGGTAACCAACATGCGTAGGTGTCAGAGGTGTGGAAGTGTAGCGGCAGAGGTAGTACTGTGGACATCATGGTGTTCAGTGTCGGCTAGCTAATGTTGCTAACATAGTAAACTAGTAATAGTGTGGTTTAGTGTCCCAAATGCTTTCTAATAAACCCCACATTTGAACCTTTTTGTGTTTGAAATGACACAAAAATAAATCTAAAGAAATGTCTAAATAGTACAGTTGACTTCCCCGTAGTGCAAAACATATAATTCAATAGCAAAGTCACACAATTTGATCAAGTGGTTAAAATACAGTTTATAACGGCTGTATATAAGTGGCTTACGGCTTTTTGGAATAAACGGCCCCCATATGGAAATTGTGATGCTTGAATCCAAATATGAAAGATGGTTACCTCTATCTGCAGCACTTAAACACTGCCTTTAAATGCAAATCCTGCATTCATTTCATAGACTGGCCTTTTTGAGTGGCGCATAATAAGCAGTTGATTGGTGGTACATGCACTGTGTTTGTAGAGCTCACATACAAGCAAGTTGTTTTAAGTAGACAACACACTGCGGAACATTTAAAACCAGTGGCTCTGCTTCCGTTAATCAGCTGCTGCTATCCTGTTGGATATCTGGTGTAATCTGTAGAGGGTCGGCTCACATCATACCTGTGGAGTTATCATAAAAGCGTCTCTCCTCCTGGTCCGTGTCAGAACACGGAGAGAGGATGACACTGAGATGATATAACACTGCGCCTCAGCGTATGAGGCATATTTTTACCATCTCCCCAACAGTGACACATCCACAAGTGGAGAGCTGTGATTGATTTGCATAATGAGAAACAACTCAAACTTCAGATCGAGAGAACAAAGGCTGAGGTATTACAAATATGGAAATGATGAAAAACATCTCAAAACCAGAAGAAATATTTGATTCAACTGAAGAAATCATTAAGAATTATTCATTTGAATCAGTATGAAATACCTATTTCCAACAATTTTGGAAATGTTTGGATTGGGCCAGATACTTTTATGGAAATATAAATTACAAAACAAAACATAGGAGAAAATGTAAAGCAACATAAAAAAGTGTACAGTATAATTGAGCGTTTCGATATTGTAAAAGGTAACAGCGCCCCCCTGTGGTAAAACTGTGAAATAACATGAACTAACTGAGGGCGCTTGTGAGCGTGTATGTGTGTGTTTGTGAATGTGTGTGTGTGAGTGTATGTGTGTCTGCATTCGTGCGTGTGTGTGTGTGACCTGCTGAGTGTAATTGGTCCTAATGACAGAGTGATGTGGAGAGAGGAGAAGCTGCCCTGTTCTCTATTCCGGAAAAATCGGCACTGCTTACTGTGTGTGTGTGTGTGTGTGTGTGTGTGTGTGTGTGTGTGTGTGTGTGTGTGTGTGTGTGTGTGGGTGCATTACATAAAAACGTGAACACAGGCACACAGC
>NW_011361258.1:0-3592 GCF_000735185.1 Notothenia coriiceps
GTGTGTGTTGAAGGAGGGGCTCTGTAAGGAAGTCTGAAGGAAGGGGCAGATTTTTTTTGGTTGTGTACTTTGAAATTCTAGCGCACTCGAGCTGGTTTCTCCATTCTTACCTACCCTACTATACCTTTAATATACCTGGGCGGCCCGCCCAAGTAAAGTCTATGTGTGGGAAACCCTGAGTCCATATATGACGTTTTTTGAGTGTGGATGGAGCAGATCTCTCTAGCTTAACCTTGCCTGATCGATCCGATCCTAAACGCTTTTTTTTTGTTTTTAGCCTGCCGTCTTGTGGACACACTTTCCAAAGCATTAATTCATAAGTATGTAGTTATTTCGAGATATATTAAAGTTGTTGTTGTTGGTTTCAAAGCCCCGCCTCCTCTTGTTTGAGTGATGCGAGTCAACACAAATGATGCCGCTGTAAAACTGGCGTGAATTATTGCAGGGCAATTCTTTGATTGGCGTCCGTTGTGAAAGCACAATAAGAGCCACAAAGCAGATTAATCATACATCTCTGCAGAACGTTTATTCGGTTTATTATTGGCAGTGTCCATATGAAGCCAGTCAATGTACCTGCACACAGTACCTCTAATAACAGCACTATAACAAACATCACAAAAACATTAATTCAAAAAGATGAAACAACACAGAACTGTAGCTTCCAGTGCGTGCAATCCAAACATTTACCAAGAAAAAAGTCCCCATTATAAAGTCGATAAAAAAAGGCGGAAAATTCTCAACAGGGTTTGAAGCTCAGTACAAAGAGGTTTATAGAAGGACGTTTTCATCAAAACCCCTTCCAGAGAAATATCTTTAATCCACTGAAAATTACATAACACTTGAAAAGCATAATGTGGTAGATTTCAAATGTGCAGCAGTTCAGGGTTAACCATTGGAGATGAATTTAAAAGCAAAGGAGGACAAACTGATACGCAGAGCTGAGCTAAACTCTGAGTTTAGTCAGAAGACGTAAGTAGCAAACCCCCCTTCACTCTTGTTAGATCCTTCAAAATGGGAGTGGGGCTATGAAGAGCCGCGTTGGGATGGTTACTTTAAAAATGTGTTCAAATTACCTGTAAAAAAAGTGCTCAGTATCTTAATCTAAGCTCACAAAGCAGAAATAAAGTATGTTCCTTTTCACAAGAAACAGAATATTCTCTTAACTTCATTACATGGATTAAGTCAGTTGTCAATATACTGAAATGTCCAAACCAAGAAAACCACAGGGAATAAAGATCAATACAGATTGAATTATAGGATAAGCCTACAGAACAGTTTAGTTTACAAATGTTGTTTTAGCTTTATACATGAAACAGCAAACATGGTACTTTAGTTAAAGGGGCCCTATTATGCTTTTTCGGTTTTCTTTTTCCGTAGTGTGTTCATAGGTTTGTGTGTATGTAAATGGTCTGCAAAGGCTGAAATCCCTGTGTTCCCTCCAGAGGGAGTTTCTCTCCCACACTCCCCCCCCTGAAACGCCTCCATTGGACTCCTTTGTTTACTTTGGCAACAGTGATATCACTAAGTAACACTTGCGCATCTATTGGCTGGCAAAACATTGCACGAAATAGGCTAAGAGACATCTCTATGTGGTTGACCAATCACAACAGAGCCTGCAGCGCAGGCAGTATGAGAAAAATAAAGAGCTTTTTGAACATTAAAGCATGGTGACATGTCTATGGGATTAGTTTTGTGTCATAAAGATAAAGCAACACTTTCTCAGAATCAAGCAAAACTAAGAGTTTAAGAGAAAACAAAACTGAGTCAAGCTAAATAAAATCAATTTCAAAAATAAAACTATAAGGCAAAGAGAACTGCAAACAAAAATATATGTTAAAACAAAGAAAAAAGACTTATAGTTTACATGATTGCACAAATGATTTGTTTGCCTCCTGTAGTTTTATTTTTTAAATGAAATTTATTTTGCTTGACTCAGTTTTTTTTTCTCTTAAACTCTTAGTTTTGCTTGATTCTGAGACAGTGTTGCTTTATCTTTATGACACAAAACTAATCCCATACATTTCACAGTAGAGGCACAAAATACAAATGTGAACCTGAAAATGAACATAGTAGGACCCCTTTAAATAAACCCTTGAGATTGAACTGCCTTCCATGACTACACTGGGTCCTTACTAAAGGAATACGAGTCAGAAAGAAATCCCCTTGCAGACCAAGTGGCCTAGGAACGTATTACTCTGCATTAGGGCCACTGCAGAAATTGTTTGTTCCTTTTCTTTTACTCCCCAAGCCTGACAAACAGCGCACGCAGAGTCAGTTCTGTGGCCAGGTAGCAGCTGGCTGCAGAGGCCCACTTCCTCCATGATTACACATTAATCTAATACAAAAGCTATGAGCTCTGGCACTTTCCAGAGTCATTCATATTTCAGCTCTTGCGAGTAACTCACTCAGTGTGGCCCGAATTTGAATGCTTAATAAAGCAGTGTAATTCTACTCCAGCGTGTAATTGGGAAGACACTCAGTGAGCCAGAATGATTTTGGCACAGATGTCTGCTGCGCCGAGTCCGAAAGGCTTTAGCCGAGTGCATATGTGTGAGTACTGTATGTTTGTGCACATGTGGAACAGAAATAGAAAGAAAGTGCAGGAGAGTTCGGGGGCAAACTGAAAGAAAAACAAGATGAGGGTTGTCTGCATGTGAGAGTGCAGCCTCTGCTTATCAGGCTTCAGCATAACTGGAGCATGATACATTAACGTGTATGCATTAACGTGTACGCTGTGCTATATGTAATTAATCCGTGTAAAAACAATTTTGCAGCCATTGGTCTCTGCCATTTACATACTGTAATGGTACATTTCCAATCTCTTGCATGTTAAGATTGGATGCACTCTGTGTGGATACATGCCCTTCCCTCCGCTGTTAAGACAGCAAAAACAATCCTCACTTTAGCAAAGTTTAATGATCAATTTGAAGCCTGGTAGATTTTGATTTTAAAGTGAAGCGTTGCATGTGATTGGAGCGTCAAGTGCAATGTTTAAGATATGGAAATTAAAGTTGAACCAATTAAAAAATCAAAAGTCAAAGTAATAATAGCACAGTGTAGAAATACTCTATTACAAGTAAAAGTCCATCTTTTAGAAATACAAATGTTTAGCATTAAAATATGTTTAAAGTACAGAAACTGAAAGAACTGTTACTTTCTGAATTTAAGAAACATATATATCATTACTGTATTGTACTTTGCAAAGATGTGGTCATCACTTTAATGTTCATGTTGATAAAGTAGTGACTTTTCTTTAATATAGATACAGCCATGTAGTTTTAACTTTTTATTAGTCAATTATTAAATGATTTGTTGATTATGAGTTGGATTACTTATCTGGTTTGGACTCATTAAAGGTCCCATGTCATGCTTTTCTGGTTATTACCCGTCCCCTTGTGTGTTATGAAGGTTTTTATGTAAACGGTCTGCAGAGTCAAAAACCCTGAAAGTACACCCTGTAGCGAGTAAAACTCTAACAGAGAAAATACCTCCCCAAAACGCCTCTGCAGCGCATCAATCTGCTGCTGAGCGCACCACATTCGAAATGGCTGAGGTGAAGCTCTCTAGCGGAGGATACGGCATTGTCAATAAC